>NC_056738.1:87293957-87421864 GCF_019279795.1 Protopterus annectens | reverse complement strand
TGCTCTTGTATTGCAGAGCTTCCTAGCTCTTCAGGACTTGATGTTTTGCAGGGCAGCCAACACTCTTAAAGGTCTTCTTTTCCCAAGGGCAAGAGTGGTTGGAAGGAAGGTTTAGGGCATCCTATGTAACAGAATCCTTCCCAGGAGTCAGGAAACCCTTTTCTTTAGCAAGAAAGAACCAGTAGGCTGCCAGATGCAATACATTTTATGTTGGAAATGTGCTTATATCCCAGCAATGTGGATTTCTTCATGGCCACGAGAGGGAAGGGTGCACATCCCTGGAAGACTAGCAGGGCTTTGAGTCTTCTCTAGTGGAAGCCACAGTCGTCATGCCTGCTGCAGTAGTGATTCTAATTGAACATCTACTATTATGGTAAGTTCTTTACACAGTAGTACTTTCTCGCAACACTACAGTATTGCTTTGAAAGGGTTCAGTTGCTTTATTAGTGTAATAATGGGAAACTGTCTTCCTTCTGTTAGCCCTTCAGTATCTGCTGCTGGGTTACATGAAGCAGCATCCTGGCGGGTATTTAATTATAACTGTACTAGGTCATATATTACTTACATAAACTTCCTTGGTAAGCACATTTGTTCTGAATAGACGAGTTTTGCAGTGTGGTAGTGCTAATTGTGCAACTGGTTTGTGTGTGAAATTTTGGTTAATTTTTCCTGGATGCAACTTAAAAGAAAAAAAAAAACACTGATTTCAACCAAAATGAATTCAATTCTTCTTTAATAGGTGCAATGGATGAGCTTCAAAGCCTTGATCCTAGACGGCAAGAATTGTTAGAGGCTCGATTTACTGGAGGAGTAAGTGGCAGCATGGGCAGTACTGGTAGTGGAAGCACTGGTGCAAAAGTGAGTAAACCGTTACTTGAATCTAAGCGCTACATCATTTTTTTTTCTGAAAGGAGGTTTGTAACGCAGTCGCAAATGAATGTTGAGATACTGTGGTAAGTGACAGTAAAGGACTGGAAGTAGCATTGAGCCGGGTTGTGTGGTTGCAGTGGTTTGTGTGATAGAGTAGAAACAAAGTCAAAACTGGACTGAAAGTGAGTTTGATGTCCAAGTTGGACTGTGTGGTTAGAGCGTTTGTGATTGGTCGTGTATGTAAGAAAATACAATGTATGTTATGCCTTCAGTAATGAAGTTTTTCTAGAGCGATAGTTAAGTTTTAATCTGTATTTTCTGATGCTGTATGATGCATCCTGGTCAGCCCTTTTGTAAGCAGGGTTACTAAACATGCTTCAGGGCTTAGTTAAAAGTAGGCTCATAAAGGCATAGTTGAGATTCAGGCAGGGTTGTTTAAAATGGTAAGTGTCCATTTTTTCCACATCTTATTTGCCACATATTCAGTACTAAAAAGTTGAACATGACAGTTGGTTTTGCAAAATCTGTGGCATGAAGATTGGAAGATCTGGTAAGAAGTGGACCATCTTTGGCAAGTGGTAGGACTGTGAGCCACAAGCATTAGGACTGCTGAGCATTTGGAAGTCTTCAGGCTGTCCTTCCATCCCTCCTTGGCTTCCGTCATCCAACCTGGCTCCCATCTCTCCAGTTCATCCCTACAATTAAATATCTGTCACTTGAAAAGCTGTTTGCAGACTCTTTACACTGTGTGCTTTCAGTTATTCCCAATTCAGGTGGTGATTAATTTTCTTTATTCTTTTTTCCTTTTTCAATTTTTGCCAGTTATCCTTTTTTCTGTTCAGCATTTATGTAAACGTCCATAACTCGTGATGTTATGTTATCCCTATCTCGCCTTCCTTCTTGGTTGGGTTCGGAGCCGACCCTCTGCTCCGACTGTGCCATATTCTAAAGCTCGAGAGCTTCCACTGGCTTGAGGCTAGTCCCTATCCCATCATGCCTAACGCTAGTTACCCAGATTTCGTTCGTCACTTGAAGCTTCGAGATTGTTGGATACTGGCTCAGGCTAAGTTTTTTTTTAATTTTTATTGTTTTTTGGTTTAAATCTTAATATTTCTTCAGCTTGTCTCTAGTTTAGTAGTGTTTGTTTAGCCCCCTGTCTCCTCTTTCTGCTTGTTGCTGCTGTTTATGCTGTCATTCTTTCTGCAGGCCTATTCCCCTTGTCGAATCTGTTTTTCTTAAGAGGATTCCTCCTCATTCTTAGCCAGTTTCAATTAGGGTGCTTCCCCCCTTGTTTCCGCCTTTTCCTTTTCTGTTGAGTAGCTATTTAAGTTAGAGGCTCTCCTCGGTTGGTGGATTTGTCGTTTAACTAAGGCTCTCCCCCTTCAGTTTCCTTCCTACTTTGTTTTTTTAAAAAAAAAAAAAAGGGTTCTTAGTTTTTAGTAGATGTTCTTCGTGTTTCACTGTTGCAGTAATCACATTTGGGTTACCTGCTTGCAGTAGTCCTCAACCTGATTAACAAATTCTTGGGTCCTGCGTCGGTTGCTGTCCCTTCTTCTGTGACGTCAGATCGTCAGGGGTATAAAACATGCAGCCGATGCCATTACATCGGTCTTTCTTGCTGTGTGGTGCCCGAAGCAGAAGCACTTGGCAAGTGCCGGTCGGCCGTCTCCTGAAATTTTCATTTTCGAGTTTCAGAACCGAAGTCTTCAACTAAAAGTTAAGTACCCCACTGGGGAAACTTTTTCTTGCTCTAAACCAATGTCAGTAAAAGTAAATAATTGCATTACTTGTGGAAAGCAAATAGCTCAAAGATTTTCATTCGTACTGTATTCCTTGCCTAGGCCCTGACCACGACGTACCTCACTGTCAGTTTTGTGCCTTATTTAAACCACGAACTATCCGTCATCGGTATATTGTTGCTTCTAAATATTTTGGTGCTCTGTTCAATTATCCTGATATGTTTTCAGTAAGCCATCCAACTAGTGACATTCTGTAAAAACGCAAATGTAAAGACAGAGAGAGGTCGCCCATCTCCAAGGCTGCCGATGACGCTTTTCCTAAGCCAGTCACCAGTTCACCGGTACTCAGAGAGGAGCTTTCCCAGCCCCTGACACCCGCTACTTCAGATTCGCAGGCCTCTACTGAGACCCATTCGGAGTCTCAGTATGCCGTGAGATGCTTCAACTGTGGAACCTGCGGATGTCTCTACCTTGGATGGGTCAGGAGCCACTGTGTAGGCACTGGCTTCTGAGGTTCAGACCTACTGACTTGTGTATTAAACTGACGTCATCTTCTTCAAGGCCTAAAACTCGAACCATGCCTAGAAAACTGACGCCCAGACTGCATGGTCAAGCCTTTATGCCTAAAAAATAAGTAAGAATGGCTAAAGACCTTATTACTTTAATCAGGGGAAGACAGCCTTCCCCCTCGGAGACCTAGGACTGAGTTTGCTTATGATACTTCTGACCAGGATTCTGAATTTTCTGTTTCCACTGACCAGGATTTACCCTTATCTATCTATGAGTATTCTGATGCCAAGTACTCTATTCCCTCTGCTTCCCCCTGGAGGGTTTTTCTTTTGGTGAAACCTTGCATACTGTCAAGGAGCATTTTCATTGGGAAAGTCAGGATTTCTCCGATTTCTAAAAAGAGGCTTAGGGATTTCTTACTCCTGCCCCAGCACAGGCCTTTAGCCATACCTCATGTACTGGACATTGTTGATTATGCCTTTTCGGAATCTAGGTTGACTCCTGACCCTTTACCTTCTGTTCCCAGAAAACCTGATGGATATTACAGGGACCCTGACTCTCAAGTTCCTCTTTAAAATTTGTACTGTGGATCCTGAGACCATTTCACAGGGACCCAAGGGCATTAAAGCTACTACTGCGAAAAATCCTACCCCCATCTGATAGAGACTCCAGGGAGCTGGATAGATGGGATAAGAAGGTATACACTTCTGCAACTTTGGCCATTAGGGCCTTAAACGGCCAGTTTCATATGTTAAAGTATCAGCAGCATATTATTGGATTGCTTAAACAGAAAATGATGTTGATTCCTGATTGTGCTGAAAATAAGGATTTACATGATTTACTGCATGGAGCTGAATAAGGTGGAAAACAATACTTTGCAATGTGGTTTTGATTCACTAGAGGCATCTTGCAGGGTTGCTGTAACCGGGTCTGTACTTAGAAGGCATGCTTGGCTTAAGGAGTAAAACTTGCCAGATCATGTTAAAGCAAAATTACTGGATGCTCCCTTAAACCAGGAACGCCTGTTTGGCAACAAGGCAGAAGTTGTTCTTAAAAAGATGGAGGAAAAAGCTAAATCTATGCAAACCTTTAAAGATGTTTTACAAGTACAACCTCCAAGGTTTAGTAGGCATTGGCCTTTCAAGAATTGGTCCTTTCCTGCCTCTTCCAGACCTTCAGTCCAAACCCAGATCCACCAGAGCTCCCAGGCCTCAGTCCCAGGGTACACACAGGACTAAACAGTGGGGGGTCTCCACTTCCAAATTTGGGAGTAATAAAACTCACCCCTATGGTAAACTGTCTCAATGACTTCTTTTTAAAACTGCCAAGCACGTCTCAACTGACTGCCCCTTTGGGGGGAAAGATTGCTCTTCATGCAAAGAACTGGGAACTCATTACCCCGGACAAATGGGTTTTAAATAATAGTGTCCCAGGGATACAAATTTCACTTCCAGTCAACAACACTAAGCAGGTGGCCAGATGTACTCCCAAATCAGTCAACAGAGGCCCAAAGTACTTTCTCTCTCAAGCATGAGGACTATTCATTTGGTACCAGAAGAAGAAAAGGGACAAGGTTTCCACTTGAGACTTTTCCTGGTACCCAGAAAAGACAGTTCATTGCGTCCTATCCTGGACCTGTCTACTCTAAACACCTTTTTGGTGATTCCAAAATTCAAGATGCTGACTCTTCACCAGTTGCTCCCTATGCTAGGCAAAGATGCCTGGTTGGCAACACTAGATTTAAAGGAAGCATACCTGCACATTCCAATCAGGTTATCTTGCAGGAGATTCCTACGCTTCAAAGCAGGCTACCCGCACTATCAGTTCTCTGCACTGCCCTTTGGCTTATCTACTGCGCCCCGGGTATTCACAAAGTGCCTAGCTCCAGTCATTGCATTTTGCAGGCAAAGAAATATGCAAATATACCCCATACCTGGACGATTGTCTAATTCAGGCATAACACCAGGACATGCTTTTGAATCTTCTTGCCTTTGTACAAAGGGTGCTAACTTGTCTGGGGTACACCATAAACTAAAAGAAATCACGTCTGGTACCCTGTCGTCAAATTATATTCTTGGGAGCAAACTTGAATACAACTTCCCAGATGGCTTTCCTCATGCCAGAGAAGCAAATTCATTTGACAACCTACTTCAAACAAGTGGCCACAAAATCTCTATCTGCAAGGCAAATACTACAAGCCTTGGGGTTCATGGCCTCCTGCATTCTTCTAATTCCATATGCAAGACTGCATATGAGCAAACTACAATGGTATCTAAAAAAAAAAAAAAAAACTACGGTGTCAACATTCTCAGGTTCTAAAAGCAATGATTCCTGTCTTACCTTGCCTACGTCTAGAGTTCCTTTGGTGGGCAGAGGCCTGCCACCAAAACAAGGGACTACCATTCACACTACCCCCTGCCGCCCTTAACTTTGTATTGGAGAAACTCACTCTTCCCCCTTTTGAGCTAGCTGCTACTGCAAACTTAAAATTCCTTTCTTGGAAAATGGTTATTCTTTTAGCAATCACTTCAGCAAGAAGGGTATCGGAATTACAGGCCCTCATGGCAGTAGAGCCTTTCATAATCTTTCATGCGGACAGGGTGTCCCTCAGGATCAATCCCTCCTTCCTGCCCAAGGTGGTATCCAGTGTGGCCCTTAATCTGTCCATTCATTTTCCAACCTTCTTGCCTAATCCACAGAACAAAGGGGAACGGATTTTGCACTCCTTAGATTTGCCCAGACAACTTAGATTCTACTTGGACAGGACTAAACCTCAAAGGAAATCTCAACAACTGCTGGTGGCATTTGCTGCAGGGGCAGAGGGGGAGGCTATTTCAAAGCAAACCATTTCCAAATGGTTAGGCTTTGCATTAATTTCTGCTACAAGCATCATGGAAAACCTATCCCACAGGGGATCAGACCCCACTCAACCAGGGCTGCATCTACCTCTACAGCCTTTCTCAGAGGTGTCCCAACCAGGGACATCCTAGAAGCTGCTACCTGGAGTTCTGTACATATTTTCACTAAGCATTACCATCTGCCAGTTTTCTCTAAGCTGGTCCTGTAAATTCCTCCTCCCATTCTTAGCTTTGGGAATCTACCCAAATGTGATGACAGTGAAACATAAGAACATAGTACAGATGTCCTTCATGGATGCATCTGCAGTCATAACAAATGGGTTGTCCTGTCGTCAGGCAGCCCTTCGGTCGGCCGGATTCCAAAGTCTGGGTCCGGCTTCGGCTGATGTCGCACTTCACCCAACGTCATCTCTGCTGGTCTTCGGGTATAAAGGCATCAGCCGACGCCATTTTCCTCAGTCTTTCTTGCCGCGTGGCGCCCGAAGCAGAAGCTGTTCGCAAGTGCCGGTCGGTCAGATCCAGAGATTACTACTACCGAATACTACTTCGAAGACTTCTAAAAAGCTAAGTACCCCGTTGGGGACTCTTTCTTGCCTCAGCCGATGTCAGAAAAAGTCAATAACTGTTTAACTTGTGGGAAACAAATACCTCATAAAGATTTCCACTCTTACTGTTTGCCTTGCTTAGGCCCAGACCACGACGTAGCAGCCTGTTCGGCCTGTGCTTCCTTCAACCGACGAACGCTTAGGCGTCGGTCAGAGTTTGCTGAACAGTTTTTCGGCTCAGATTTTGCGTACATTATGTCGTCGGATCCTCTGACTACCCAAATTGTTAAAAACCGCAAAGAAAAAGACCGACACTCGCGGTCTGCGGTTTCGGCCGAAACCACGGTTAAGCAAGCCGCGAGTGTCTCTGTTTCGGCCGAAACCGAGAAAACTGGTCAATCTTCAGCCGAATCCATGACTACTACTGAGGCTCCTGCTTCCTTATCTGAATCAGCCTCAGAAATTTTGCCTACAACTGTGGTTCCCACTGATCTATCAGACACCATCCCCTTGGATATCTCTACCCCAGCACGTGGTGCTGCTAGGCCTCCTGCAGCCATGTCTATTAAGGCCTTTGCCAGGGCTAAAGCAGCCAAATCAGCTAAAACAGTGCCTGTTAAACCACCCTCACTCAGGCCCACTTCTAGTTCTCAAATGCTTACTCTGGCAGAAGATTTAATATCCTTAATTAGGGGATCCCAATCTCACCCAGACAGGGCCTCTCAGCCCCCAGAAAAGAGACCTAGAGCAGAGCCTCCCGAGCCTGTGTCCTCTGATGATTCTGCAGATGACTCTGACATTACAGACCAGCCAGAGGCTCCTTTTTCCAATTATGAAGATTCAGATGCTGAAGAATCCATTCCAGCTGCCTCTCCACCAGAGGAATTCTCTTTTGGGGAAACCTTACATGCCATGAGAGAACAATTCCAATGGCAGGGACAAGATTTCTCCGATTCAAGAAAAAGGCTTAGGACCTTTCTGCACTTACCACAACATAGGCCCCTAGCTATACCTCCTGTCCTTTCTGTTGTGGACGATGCATTTAATGATGTCTGCACTGCTCCTGATTCTTTACCTCCAGCCCCTGCCAAACCAGATAGATTTTACAGGGTACCAGACACTCATCACCACCTATACAAGGCCCAACTTGCTGACCCCAAAACTATATCCCAGGGGCCTAAGGCAGTAGCCTCGACCACAGCAAAAAACCCTATTCCTTCTGAAAGGGAATCCAGGTCCTTAGAAAGATGGGGGGAAAAAAGTCTACACCTCTGCTACTCTCTCTGCCAGAACTTTAAACTGTCAGTTTCACATGATCCAATACCAAGAGTTTATGCTTGATCAGTTAATTAAAAAGCTGTCCTCTGATGAGTCTTTAGATAAGAAATATGTATTAGAAATGGTGAATAACATCCAACAGGTTAGTAACCATTCTTTAAAATGTGGCTATGATGCACTGGAGGCTTCATTTAGATCAGCCATGACTGGCACAGTGATAAGAAGGCATGCATGGTTGAAAGAACAGGTCTTGCCGGATCATGTTAAAGCTAAGCTATTGGATGCTCCTATGGATTAGGCCAGTCTATTTGGGGAACCTGCCCAGCAGGTAATGAAGAAAATGGAAGAGAAGGCAAAATCTGTACAAACAGTTAAAGATTTCCTACAGGTGCAGCCCCCAAGGTTTAGCAGGAACTGGCCTGCCAAGAATTGGTCCTTTCCTGACTCCACAAGATCCCAAAGGGCAGGAACAGACGCTCTAGGGGCAGAAATCAATCCAGAGGAGGTGCCTACAGAGGACGACAGTGGCAAGGCAATAACCGAGGCACAGACGCAACCACTGCCACTGCAACAGGACAATCACAGTGACTTGGCTCTGACTCCGCCTACCAGGGAGCAATTAGCAGCACCATTAGGCGGAAAGTTAGCCTTATTCTCAAAAATTGGCACTATATTACAAAAGACAAGTGGATTTTGCAAACCATAGACCAAGGCTACGGTTCCACTTCCACACTTTACCAGTAAAAAGAGGAATGCCAAACCTGCCCCAAATCAAAAATAGAAGCCCTGCACCAGACAGCAGAATTAATAAAGATGAGAGCTGTGGAAAGGGTACCAATAACAGAACAGGGCAAAGGATTCTACTCCAGACTCTTCCTAGTACCAAGAAAAGCAAAAAACTGGAGACCTATTCTCGACCTGTCCATCTTAAACACATACATCATTGTCCCAAAATTCAAAATGCTGACCCTACAGCAACTTCTTCCCATGTTGGGCAAGGAGTGTTGGCTGGTAACTCTAGATCTCAAGGAGGCATACCTGCACGTCCCCATTCGACCAAATTGCAGAAGATACCTCAGATTTCTTGCAGGATCAGAGCATTATCAATTCTCAGCATTGCCCTTTGGCTTATCCACTGCGCCCAGAGTATTCACAAAATGCCTGGCATCAGTAATCGCTCACTGCAGAGTACAGGGAATCCAAATTTATCCATACCTGGACGACTACCTGTTACAAGCGGACAACAAAAGCAAGCTGACAGATTTACAAAGGGTCATTTACTTGCTACAAGCCCTGGGATACACAGTCAATTTTCAAAAGTCAAGACTGATACCATCCCAGACAAGAACTTTCTTGGGCTGAATTGGACACAGTAAAACAGATGGCATTCCTCACTGCAGAAAAACAAAAAGAACTTCCTCTTTACTTCTTGGCATTAACAAAGCAGAACAAACTAACAGCAAGAAAAGTTCTGCAGGCCTTGGGCTTCATGGCATCATGCATAATCTTGGTCCCACATGCCAGACTACATATGAGAAAGTTACAGTGGTACCTAAAGAATTTATGGTCTCAACACAGGCACAGCTTAGAAACAGAAATACCACTAATCCCATGCTTAAAACAGGAGCTCCTATGGTGGGCTCGGGCTTGCCAGTCAAACCCAGGCTTTACCCTTCCACAACTTTCGAGCAAACCAAACCATCACAACGGATGCCTCAGACCTAGGATGGGGGGCACACATGCTGGACAAATGCGTACAAGGACTGTGGACTCAGGACCAGCTGCACCTGCACATAAACCAAAAAGAAATGCTGGCAGTAAAACTGGCAATCCTAAAATTCCGACCATTCCTCAAAGAAGGCCATTTGATGATAAGGACAGACAACACCACAGTCATGTGGTACATCAACAAACAGGGAGGCACTCATTCTTACCCCCTATGCAGAATGACTTTGGACCTTTGGAATCTGGCTCTCCGCTACAACATCCAGTTACAGGCAATATTTGTACCGGGAAAAAAGAACACCCTAGCAGACCTTTTAAGCAGAACCACCTCGGATGCTCACGAATGGATGCTACACCCGGACATCTTCAAGGCCATCACAAAGAAATGGGGAATGCCACAAATAGATCTATTCGCTTCCCCACAAAATCACCAGCTCAAAAAAATTCTGCACAAGGACATTCCACCCACTTGCATGGAAGGTGGACTCTCTCTCCTTCAGCTGGAAAGGCCTGACAGCATATGCATTCCCACCTCTTCCCTTGATGCACAAGGTACTACTGAAAATCAAAGAGGAACGTCCAAGGATAATTCTGATAGCTCCGAACTGGCCAAGACAACACTGGTACCCATTGCTGAGGAGCATGTCTCGGGAAAAATGTGGTCAATACCCTGATGCCTCTGATGTTAACTCAGAACAACTACAACATCATACATCCAAACCTAAAAACCTTGCAACTGACTGCCTGGAACATCACATAGCAGTAACTAACCCAGACCTTTCACAAAGGGTTAAAGACATTATCCTTGAAGCCCGCAGACCTTCTACAAGAAGGAACTATGCAGGAAAATGGAAAAGGTTCGTCATTTGGAGTACTGAAAGAGGAAAAGATGTGTCGAACATAGATATTGCTAACATCCTGGAGTACTTGGCAGAGCTTCTACATACAGGCCTGTCCTATTCCTCCATCAAGATACATGCATCAGCTATTTCAGCAGAATACAGCCTTGATCCTCCTGTCTTTTCACATCCTCTACTCAGGCAGTTTCTCAGAGGGATCAAGAATGTAAAACCTCCTAGGAAACCACCATTACCAGCATGGGACTTGAACTTTGTACTAGAAAAGTTGACACTCCCTCCGTTTGAACCAGCAGCAACAGCAGATCTACAACACCTGTCATGGAAAACTGCTTTCCTACTGGCTATTACTTCAGCAAGGAGGGCTTCGGAACTACAGGCCTTAATGGCAGTGCAACCCTTCCTAATCTTCCACCAAGATAGGGTGTCCATGAGAACTAATCCTACATTTGTGCCTAAGGTGGTATCCAGAGTGTCTTTAAACCAGGCAATCCACCTACCTACCTTCTTTCCCAATCCACAAAACACAGGTGAAAGAATAATGCATACCTTGGATGTACACAGACAGTTACGCTACTACCTGGACAGAACCAAAGGTAACAGAAAAACTGACCAGCTCTTTGTAGCCTATGCAACAGGAAGGGAAGGAAAAGCAATTTCCAAACAGACAATCTCCAAATGGATAGGAAATTGCATAAGATTCTGTTACTCCTACCATGGAAAACCAATTCCACAGAACATAAGACCTCATTCTACAAGGGCTACAGCCACTACCACAGCTTTCTTAAGAGGAGTGGCAACCAAAGACATTATTGAGGCGGCTACTTGGACCTCCGTGCATACATTTGCCAAGCATTATAATTTACCTCTATATTCTAGATCCCGAGCAGGGTTTGCCACTGCTGTACTGCAAGGGATCCTGACTACACCATAATCATTATTCCTCCTCCCCTAGTTTGGCTATGGTATTCTACCCATTTGTTATGACTGCAGATGCATCCATGAAGGACATAGTACAGTTTTGTACCTACCATAAATGTAGATGTCCGAACTGGATAGCATCTGCAGTCAGGATTACCCTCCCTCCTTCCCCTCTGCGGTACTCCTAGGGTATTTACCCTCCTAATAGCTAGCTGGGGGGGGGAGTCTCTTATGGTGTATTTGTTTGTATATATGTACATACATGTTTATTTTTTGTGTTTGCCTTCTACTATTTTGGAAACATTGGCATTTATCCAAAATTTAGCTTTCCAAGAGGGCAATTGGCATCTGGGGCAAGAAACACTGAGGAAAATGGCGTCGGCTGATGCCTTTATACCCGAAGACCAGCAGAGATGACGTCGGGTGAAGTGCGACATCAGCCGAAGCCGGACCCAGACTTTGGAATCCGGCCGACCGAAGGGCTGCCTGACGACAGGGCAACCCATTTGTTATGACTGCAGATGCTATCCAGTTCGGGCATCTACATGTATGGTAGGTACAAAACTGTACTTTGTATAGACTTGCCATAAATGTAGATATTCGAGTGTATTCACTGTTGCAGTCCTGGTTAACCCTCCCACCAGCCCCCTTACTACTTTTGGCTGTACCTCTACTCTCCTTCCTTATGCTCAAAAGCTTTTTGGTGTATTTGCTTTTTTGTTGGAGGTATAACCTTGTATATTTATAGATTTAATTGCTTCCCTTTAGGGGGGCACTTAACATCTGGGGGAAGAAAAACTGATGTAATGGAGTCGGCTGCATGTTTTATACCCCTGACAACCTGACGTCACGGAAGAAGGGACAGCAACTGACGCAGGACCAAAGACTTTGTTAATCAGGCAGACTGAGGGCTATTTCAAGCAGATAACCCAAATGTGAGGACTGCAACAGTAAATGCACTCGGAACATCTACATTTATGTAAAGTGTACACAACTGTACTTTATTGCAAGACTGTTTGTCTGATGCCTATAGCTTTAGCTTATCGTAGTTACTGTATTGGGCTTTGTTGTTTTTTATGATGTCCAAAGAAGTGCCCAAAGAATCCAAACATTCTAGATTCAAAAAGTGACTCGTGCTCCTAGAAAATGTGTCTCACTGGACATGCGAGTTGCGTTTGTTTGGGGGCCGTGCACCTGCAGGACTCGTGTTCTGTTTGTCATGCTTTCAGCGCCAGAGTCCTGCAGGAGCGCAAAAACAAGCTGATCTTGCAAGGTTTACTAAAAGGTCCTTTTGAAACTCCAGCAGAAGGGAATCAGGCTAGTAAAGCAGGAAAATCACCTAACCTGACAACTTCGTCGGTTATGACTTGGGAGCAGTCGAGACTTGGAGAAATCTACCAGTTTATCGGATCTGAAACCTCTCTAGTCCGACAAGACCTCATCTCCTGCGCTTCCATCAATGTCCTTAGAGCTGTCTTGGAGTCATAAGGACTAGATTTTCATTTGAACTGGTGCAGTACGCCCCACAGTCGCCGCTCCTGCAGTCTGTGGCGGGCAGTCACCGATCATCCACTTTCATCCACCTACTCCTCTCAATCATCCAAAAGACTCCTGGACGATAATGTGGAGAAGGGTGGTGAAGAGGCTTCTCAAGACACCGGCTCTCGCCAAAATGTTAGAGCCCAGCCCATATGGATGTGGAGCTGACTACTCTTCGTCCTGGATAGTCTATTCCTGCTCGACTCACATGAGCTTGGAGCGGGAGTGCATGGAAGTCATTGTGGTGGAACAGTCTGTTCTGAAAACCTCCGGTCTCTTGGTTCCGACATCCACTCCATTCTCCTCTATAACCTCCTATTGAGGGATCTGGGAGCAGACACTCCCTCTTCAGCTCTGAAGGGGGGAGCGGCATCTGACCCTTGTCCAACCTTACTCTCCCTCTTGGAGCTTCGGCGTAGGTAAGTGCAGCTCCCACGTCAGCCTTGGAGCCATCACCCTCTGTGCGGGAGAGGACTCTCGACTCTTTGGAACCAGTGACACACTCTGGCTGGGATCATGGTGCCTTTGAGGTGATGAGTGTGCTGTCCTCTGACAGCTCCTCCCTCGCCTTCAGCTACTCTGTCCCCTTCGGAGCCAGTGTCTTCCCTCTCACCTCTCCGTTCTAAGCGCAGGGAACCAGTGCCCCAGGACTCCCCATTGGGCGACCTCCCCTTCTAAAACCTCCCCAGAGTATCCCCCTGAAGAAGTTCCCTGGAAGAGGACATGTAAAAGAAAGCTTGTGGAGTCCCCCAAGTGTCTGACATCTGGCACTGACTTGGAGGACTCAGAAGGGTCCCCCTCTAAGTCTCATTCTCTGACATCCTGGAAATTCACAGGCAGAGGGGTGGCTGGAAGTCCTTTCCCCTTCTGAGGTAGAGTCTGTGTACCTGGATGCATTCGGTTCCTGAGCCTCCACCTCTTGGGTGTCTCCTCCCTTTGACCCGCTGCTAGGGGGTAGTAAGTCGGAAGGCGTGGAGCTCTCCGGAATCGATGGAATCAGTTCTACGGAGGTCCAATAAATTCATAATGGCCCCAATGACAAATCCTTCCTATCCAAGGGTGTGCCAGTTGATGCTATGGTGGTTGGGGCGGCCAGTAAGAAGGAATTAGCAGAGGCTTAATCTGTCCATCTGTCGAACAGAGTCCTATACGATAGACCGATACAGGAAGCATATCTTTTCTAAAGTGGCTTTTACTCTCAGGTTGCTGAATTATCTATCCCATTTCACCTGTCTTAAGGATCCCCTGAAAGAGCTAGGAGATACCCTACAGGATCCTACAGCTGTGGGAGCTGCAGATGAGACTTCTGCTCAGCTTGTGACCTTATCTTCGATAGTTAACTCTTCATGTGGCTCATCTCCTATGCAGCCCGATGGAGCGAGCAGAGCTGCAGGTACAGGAGTTGCCTTACAAAGGCATTCCTGGATGCTCCTTTGTAAATTTGTGGAGCATTTCAAGTCTTCCTTTACCAACACCCCCTTTGATGGCTCATTGTTGTTTGGGCCGAAGGTAAAAGGGACTCTAACCAGGTGCGAGTAGGATGGCAAGACTCTCTCTGCTGTTGGGAGTATGTTTTTCTGCGCCTTCTCGATCTTACCCAAAGGTCAAAAGGGTGGAAAATGTGGTTCCGAAAATCCCGTAGAACTTTGCGTGAAGCATGCAATGAATTTACTCCCTGGGGCAGAGGGGGGAATAATGGGAGATGCCGCTTTCACGGCAAAGGGGGTCCCGCAGAGTCAGGGAGACAGAGATGCTTTCTCTGGTAGGCCCTTCCAGCGCTCCTGAAAGGGGCCTGCCTGTCCACCGCTGAAGGCAGTTGGGGGATGATTGTCACTGTACCCAGAAGCTTTTTCAAGAGATCACAAGACACATGGTTACAGACAGTAATATCGGCTGAATACAGTATTCCTTTCTCCATGCCGCCCCCCCCCCCCAAAAAAAAAATCCATCCCAGATGTGCCACCCAATCTGAGGGAAGAAGCAACTCTAAGTTCAAAAGTTGCTAAGAAACCATCCAAGAAGTCCTCACAGACCAAATCGGATCGGAAACTTACTCAAGGTTCTTTTAAGTACCAATGAAATCAGGAGACTGGACCCCATTTTGGATCTCAGCAGACTTAAGTCTGTCAAAAAGACAAAGTTCCGGATGGTGACACTGCAGTCCATATTTCCTTTCTGGGAAAGGACAATTGGATGTGCTCCATTGTTCTCCAGGATGCGTACAACCATATCAAGATGGACAGGCAGTCCAGGAGATTTCTACACTTCCGGCTGGGAGCCAGTCACTACCAGTTCAGCGCTCTGCCCTTTGGCCTCACCACAGCCCCCAAGGTGTTCACCAAATGCATGGCAGTAGTCACGGTTCATCTGAGGCATCTAAGATTCCGGGTGTTTCCATATCTAGATGACGGGTTCCTTACCACCACTGACGAATATAGACTAACCGAGACAAAGGGACACCACAATATGCCAATGCTGTCGGCTAGGCATCACTGTAAACTGTGAAAAGTCTGCCTTGTCTTGTCAATGTATTGCATTTATAGGAGCAGATCTAGACCCCAAAAACATGATAGCAAACTTGCATCAGGAGAGACTGTCCACCATTTGACACCAAGTTGCAGTTCTAATCGGGAAGAAAAAGACTCTAGCAAGATTTGTTCTCAAAGTCCTGGGCTCAATGGCGGCAGCTATAATTCTAGTTCCCTTGGCGCATTTCCACATGAGGTTATTGCAATGGCTCTTTGCTCAGTGGTCCATGCAAGATCTACCCATGTCTCACGAAACTCTCATCACGGAGACCTGCAAAAAGGACCTAAAATGGTGGCTTCAGTCTACCCAGCTGACTATAAGCAGACCATTCATTCTCCCTCAACCAAGGGGCCACAATGACCATGGATGCTGCCCAGATAGGGTGGGGGGGGCATTATCTGGGGCAGACTGTTCACGGAACTTGGCAACAAAACCAGTACCATTTGTACATAAATGTCCTCGAGATGAGAGCAGTGCTGCTGGTGTTGCAAGCACTTCACAGCTCTCCCCTCACTGGGACGATTGCGATTCAGATGGACAACATGTCAGTGGTATGGTACATCAACAAACAAGGCGGAACCAGATCCTGTCATTAAGTCAAGAGGTCCTAAGAGTATGGCAATGGGCGATGCCCTAAGAGTATGGCAATGGGCGATGTCCTCCCAACACTTTATGATCGCGATGCACATCCCTGGGAAATCCAAGATAGCAGACAAAACTAAACAGGGCAATCCTTATGCCTCACGAGTAGTCCCTGAAACAAGACACTGCGAACCAGGCGTGCTGCGATCTTTTTGCCATGTGCATCACTGCCAAATGCAGCAGCTATTTCGCCCTAGTCCCCCCACTGGGAAAATCACCCAGGGATGCACTTGTTCACGATTTGCCCCTGGGACTTCTGTATGCCTTTCCTCCGATCCCCAAGGTTCTTCAGAAAGCAAAATCAGTAGGTTACAAGCTAATCCTCATTGCCCCCCTACTGGCCTTGTCAGATCTGGATCCAGTTTCTATGACCCCATCTTCTGGAGGAGCCTTGGATCCTGGACCCAGCTCCGGACCTGCTGATGCATCAGTCGGGCACACTCCATCCTTCCTTACAGACCCTCTGACAGCTTGGATGTGCTTCGTGTTTCACTGTTGCAGTCATTGCATTTGGAGAATCTGCTTGCAGGTTGCCCTCAGTCAGCCTGATTAACAAAGTCTTGGGTCCTGCATCGGTTGCTGTCCCTTCTTCCATGACGTCAGGTCGTCAGGGGTATAAAACATGCAGCTAACGCCATTACATCAGTCTTTCTTGCCGATCGGAGCCAGAAGCAGTTCGCAAGTGTCGGTCGGCCGACTCCTGAAATTTTCATTTTCAAGTTTCAAATCTGAAGTTTTCAACTTCAAGCTAAGTACCCCATTGGGGAAACCTTTTTCTTGCTCCTTACCGAAGTCAGTAAAAGTTAATGATTGCATTACTTGTGGAAAGCAAATACCTCATAAAGATTTTCATTCGTACTGTATTCCTTGCCTAGGCCCTGACCACGACATACCTTGCTGTCGGTATTGTGCTTTATTTAATCAGCGCACTATCCGTCGTTGGTATATTTTTGCCTCTTAAATTTTTCGGTTCTCTGTTTAATTATACAGAAATGTTGTCTGTTAGCCATCCGACTACTGGGATTGTGAAAAAACGCAAAGATAGACAGGCCGCTGAGGTCCAAAACTGCCAACGACGCTTCTCCTAAGCCAGTCGCCAGTTCGCCAGTACTCAGGCGCTTTCGCAGCTCCTGATACCCACTACTTCTGATTTGTAGGCCTCTACTGAGACCCATTTGGAGTCAAGTATTCCGCCAGATACTTCAACTATGGAACCAACAGATGTCTCTACCTTGGATGGGTCCGGAGCCGCTGTGCAGGCACCGGCTTCTGAGGGTGTATTCAGGCCTACAGATTTTCATATTAAATTGACACCTCCTTCATTACGAAGGCCTAAATCTCGATCCATGTCTAAAAAACTGACACCCAGGCCACATGTTCAGGCCCCTATGCCTAAAAAAAACAAATAAAAATGGCTGAAGATTTAATTTGATCAGGGGCAGCCAAACCCCCTCCTTGTAAGAGGCCTAGGCAAGACATTGATTATGAATCTTCTTAACAGGATTCTATTTCTTCTGACTCTTCTAATGAACAGGATTGGTCTATTCCTACTTATGAGGACTCTGATGCAGAGGATTCCATCCCTTCTGCCTCTCCTCCTGAGGATTTTTCTTTTGGGGAAACTTTACATGCCTTAAGGGAACATTTCCACTGGGAAAGTCAGGATTTCTCTGAATCTAAAAAGAGACTTTGGGATTTTCTTCTACTTCCTCAGCATAGGCCTTTGGCTATACCTCCTGTTCTAGACATTGTTGATGTATTTTCAGAATCTAGTATGACTCCTGATTCTCCTCCTCTGGCTCCTTGTAAGCCAGACAGATACTGCAGGGTTCCTGACTCCCACAAATTCCTTTTCAAAAACCCTATTGCTGATCCTGAAACCATTTCTCATGGTCCCAAGGGCATTAAGGCCTCTACTGCCAAAATCTTACCCCTTCTGATCGAGACTCCAGGGTGCTGGATAGATGGGGTAAGAAGGTTTACATGTCTGCAACCTTGGCAATCAGGGCTTTAAACTGTCAATTTCATATGCTTAAATATCAGCAGCATATCATGGGAGTACTGAAACAGAAAATGTTAATCTCTGACTGTGTGGAAAATATAGAATTGCAGGATTTATTGCATTCAGCTGAACAAGTTGGATAACGTACTTTGCAGTGTGGTTTTGATTCATTGGAGGCCTCTTACAGGGCTGCTGTAACTGGATCTGTGCTAAGAAGGCATGCTTGGCTCAAAGAGCAAACTCTGCCTGACCATGTTAAAGCAAAATTGTTGGATGCTGCTTTACAACAGGACCGTCTCTTTGGTAATAAGGCTGAAGAAGTGTTAAAAAAGATGGAAGATGAAGCTAAATCTATGCAGACTGAAAGATTTCTTACAAGTGCAACCTCCAATATTTAGTAGGCACTGGCCTATTAAGAACTGGTCCTTTCCAGTCCCCTTGAGAGCCGCTCAAGTCAAATCAAGACATTACAAAGGCACCAGGTTTTAGTCACAAGGAACTTTTAGAACAAAGCAATGGGGTGCCTCCACCTCCAAATCTGGAGGCAACAAGCCACCTCCCTATGGTAAGCAGTCTCAATGACTTCCCTCTACAATCACCAAGAACTTACCTCTTAGCCGCCCTTTGGGGGGAAAACTAGCACTTAATGCACAAAACTGGCAACTTATTACCCAGGACAAATGGGTTTTAAATGTAGTATCTCAGGGATACAGATTTCACTTCCACACTGCCAATCCCAAATGGATGGCCAGAGGCCCAGAAACAAGTTCTGTCCCTCATGAACATGGGGGCTATTCAACCAGTGCCAGAAGAGGAAAAGGGACAAGGTTTCTATTCCAGACTTTTCCTGGTACCCAAAAAAGACAAATCATGGCGTCCAATTCTGGACTTATCCACTCTAAACGCATTTCTGGACATTCCAAAATTCAAGATGCTGACTCTTCAACAGTTACTACCTATGCTAGGGAAAGATGCCTAGTTGGTAACTCTAGACTTAAAAGAGGCTTACCTGCATATCCCAATCAGGGAATCCTGCAGAAGATACGTCCGCTTCAAAGCAGGCTACTTTGCATTACCAGTTCTCTGCACTGCCCTTTGGCTTATCTACTGTGTCCAGGGTCTTCACAAAGTGCCTGGCACCAGTAATTGCATTTTGCAGGCAAAGAAATATTCAGATATAGCCATACCTGGATGATTGTCTAATTCAGGCAGAAAACGAGGACATTCTTCTAAAGCATTTGGCGTTTGTAAAAAGGGTTCTAACTTGTCTAGGGTACACCATAAACGAAAATAAATCACAACTGGTACCCTCTCAAAAAATTACATTCCTGGGTGCAAGCTTGAATACAACTGCCCAGATGACATGCCTTGCACCCAAATTCAATTGATGACTTACTTCAAACAGGTGGCCACAAAAACCCAGCTATCTGCAAGACAAATTCTGCAGGCCTTTGGGTTCATGGCCTCCTGCATTCTTCTAATTCCATATGCAAGACTGCATATGAGGAAACTTCAGTGGTACTTAAAAAGTTTATGGAGTCAACATTGCCACAGCCTGGAAGCAATGATTCCTATTATACCTTGCCTGCAGCTAGAGTTACTTTGGTGGGCAGAGGCCTGCCACCAAAACAAGGGACTGCCATTCACTCCATCCCTTGCTGCCCAAACTCTAACAGACGCATCAGACTATGCTTGGGGTGCTTATCTGGCAGGGAAGTGCATTCAGGGCAAATGGAGCCCAAATCAAATGCACTTAAATATCAGTCAGAAAGAGATGCTAGCTGTACAGAATGCTCTGACAGCCTTCAAGGACTACCTTCATCCAGGACAACTAATGATAAAGACAGACATCACCACAATTATGTGGTACTTAAGCAGGGGGTACACATTCCTACCCCCTTTGCAGACTAGCCATGGCATTTTGGAACATGGCCTTGACCTGTCAAATACAACTACAAGCTCAATTCCTGCCAGGAAAGCTAAATTCTTTGGCAGATGAACTAAGCAGAAATCTTATGGACCCACACGAATGGAAATTGGAACCACAAGTTTTCAACATGTTGACACGCAAATGGGAGAACCCAGACATAGATCTTTATGCCTCACCCCAGAACTATCAGTTGGACAAATTCTGCACAAGAATTCATAACAAAAACATTTGGAAAGTGGATGCTCGATCACTCTGCCTTTCCCCTTCTGTCTCTACTCTCCAAAGTTCTACTAAAAGTCAAGCAGGACAAACCAAAAATGATTCTGATTGCTCCAGATTGGCCTCGCCAACACTGGTACCCACTCCTGCGCAATGTCACACCTTCCTCCCTGGCACCTGCCTCAGACACCTTAACTACTGTCTCAGCAGAACTACCAAATTCTGCACACTCCTCTCCAAACTTTGAATTTTGCAGTGTGGCTAATCAACTAATTTCACCCTTTGCATCCCTCGGCAAACCAGTGATGGATGTCATTTTGGAGGCTAGAAGGCCTAGTACTAGTAAATCTTATGCTTACAAATGGAAGATTCTGTGCCTGGAACCAATCACAAGGAATAAGCACAGCAATGCCCACTATTCCTCAGATTCTACAATACTTAACTGAAATGCTTCACAAGGGCCTATCTTTTTCTTCTATAAAAATCCATGCGTCTGCCATTTCAGCTCATTACAACACGGAACCTCCCCTCTTCTCTCATCCTCTGCTAAAGGTATCTCAAAGGGGCTAAAATTTTAAGACCTCCCAGGAGAGCACTTACTCCTGCATGGACCTCAATTTTGTTTTGGAAAAACTCACTCTCCCTCCTTTTGAGCCAGCTGCTACTGCAGACCTAAAATTTCTCTCATGGAAAACTGCTTTCCTTTTAGCAATCACTTCATCTGGAAGGATTTCAGAATTACAGGCTCTAATGGCAGTGGAGCCTTTCATTATTTTGTATCCGGACAGAGTGGCTCTCAGGACCAATCCATCTTTCATGCCTAAGGTGGTATCCAGTGTGGCTCTTAATCAGACTATTCATCTGCCAACTCTCTTCCTCAGTCCACAGAACAAGGGTGAGCGGATTCTGCATTCATTGGATGCACACAGACAACTTAGATTCTACTTAAACAGGACAAAATCTCTAAGAAAATCTGAGCAACTGTTGGTGGCATTTGCTGCAGGGGCAGAGGGCAAAGCTATTTCAAAGCAGGCTATTTCCAAATGGGCAAGCCATTGCATTCGTTTCTGCTACATGCACCATGGTAAACCTATCCCCAAGGGGATCAGGTCTCATTCCACCAGAGCTGCATTTACTTCTGCAACCTTTCATCAGAGGGGTTCCTACCAGAGACGTTCTGGAAGCTGCTACCTGGAGCTCAGTTCATACGTACACCAAACATTACCATTTACCTCTCTTCTCTAAATCCAGAGCTTGCTTTGCCACTGCTGTCCTGCAGGGCCTTATAGCAGCTCCTAGTGCTGTATAAATCCATCCTCCCAACCATAGCTTTGGGATTCTACCCAAATGTAATGACTGCAACAGTGAAACAGGAAGAACATAGTACAGTTGTGTACACTTACCATAAATGTAGATTTTATAGTGTATTCACTGTTGCAGTCCTGGTTACCCACCCTTCTTTTTTTCTCCTACTATACCTCTGCTTTCTTTTACTATGCTTAAAAGCCTTTTTGGGTGTATTTGCTTTTGTTTGGAAGTATATTTTTTGTTTTAAATTTTTGATATATATATAGATGGAGATAGATAGATGGAGATAGATGGAGATAGATGGAGATAGATGGAGATAGATATATAGATAGATGGAGATAGATATATAGATAGATGGAGATATAGATATATAGATAGATATAGATATATAGATAGATATAGATATATAGATAGATATAGATATATAGATAGATATAGATATATAGATAGATATAGATATATAGATAGATAGATATAGATATATAGATAGATAGATATAGATATGTGGATAGATATAGATATAGATATGTGGATAGATATAGATATGTGGATAGATATAGATATGTGGATAGATAGATATAGATATGTGGATAGATAGATATAGATATGTATAGATAGATATAGATGTGGATAGATAGATATAGATGTGGATAGATAGATATAGATGTGGATAGATAGATATAGATGTGGATAGATAGATATAGATGTATATATATAATTTTGCTCCCCATTTGGGGGGGCAGAAAAACTGATGTAATGGCGTCGGCTGCATGTTTAATACCCCTGACGACCTGATGTCATGGAAGAAGGGACAGCAACAGACGCAGGACCCAAGACTGCTAATCAGGCCGACTGAGGGCAACCTGCCAGCAGATTACCCAAATGTAATGACTGCAACAGTGAATACACACTAACATCTGCATTTGTGGTAAGTGTACACAGCTGTCCTTTCTACCTCAGCATAGGCCTTTGGCTATACCTCCTGTACTAGACATTGATTGTTTTCTCGGAATCCAGTTTGGCCCCTGATTCCCTGCCTTCTGCTCCTAGTAAACCTGACTGATACTACAGGTTTCCGGAGTCCCACAAGTTCCTTTTCAAAAGTCCTGTTGCAGATCCAGAGACCGTTTCTCAGGGGCCCAAAGGCATGAAGGCTCTACTGCTACAAATCCTAACCCTTCTGATAGAGACCCCAGAGCGCTGGATAGATGGGGTATAAAAAGGTTTATACTTCTGCAACCTTGGCAATCAGAGCTTTAAACTGCCAATTTCATATGTTAAAGTATCCGCAACATGTCACTGTATTGCTCAAACAGAAAATGTTGATTCCTGACTGTGTGGAAAATAAAGATTTACAGGATTTAATGCATTCTGCTGAACAAGTTGGAAAACGTACTTTGCAATGTGGTTTTGATTCTTTAGAGGCCTCCTGCAGGGCTGCTGTGACTTGGTCTTTGCTTAGAAGGTATGCTTGGTTTAAGGAGCAGTCTTTACCTGATCATGTTAAAGCTAAATTGTTGGATGCTTTTCTAACTCAGGACTGCCTGTTTGGCAACAAGGCTGAAGAAGTTCTTAAAAAGATGGAAGATGAAGCTAAATCTATGCAAACTGTTAAAGATTTTTTACAAGTGCAACCTCCTAGATTTAGTAGGCACTGGCCTACTAAGAGTTGGTCCTTTCCAGTCCCATCCAGGTCTACTCAAGCCAAACCCAGACACAGCAAAAAACCCAGGTTTCAATCCCAGGGGACTTGGAACTAAGCAGTGGGGGGCCTCCACTTCCAAATATGGAAATAACAAGATACCCCCTATGGTTAACGGTCTCAATGACTTCCTTTTAAAATTCCCAAGCACTTATCTTTTGAACCCCTTTTGGGAGGAAAGATTGCTCTTCATGTAAAGAACTGGAAACTCATAACCCAGGACAAATGGGTTTTAAATATAGTGTTCCAGGGATACAGATTTCATTTCCACATGTTGCCAACACCAAATGGGTGGCCAGACCTACCCCCAAATCAGTGGGCAGAGGTACAAAAACAAGTACTTTCCCTCTTAAACATGGGGGCTGTTCAACTGGTACCAGAAGAGGAAAAGGGACAAGGTTTCTACTCGAGACTTTTTCTGGTACCCAGAAAATACAAATCATGACATCCAAACCTGGACCTTTCTACTCTAAACACCTTTCTGGAGATTCCAAAGTTCAAGATGTTGACATTTCACCAATTACTTCCTATGCTAGGCAAAGATGCCTGGTTGGCATCACTAGATTTAAAAGAAGCATACCTGCATATCCCAATCAGGGAATCTTGCAGAAGATACCTACGCTTCAAAGCAGGCTTACACACATTATCAGTTCTCTGCACTGCCCTTTCGCTTGTCTACTGCACCCAGGGTATTCACAAAGTGCCTGGCTCCAGTTATTGCATTTTGCAGGCAAAGAATATCCAAATATACCCATGCCTAGACGATTCAGGCAGAAAGCCAGGGCATATTTTTGAATCATCTGGCGTTTGTAAAAAGGGTTCTAACTTGTCTGGGGTACACCATAAACGAAAGGAAATCACAACTGGTACCCTGTCAACAAGTTACATTCCTGGGAGCAAGCTTGAATACAACTTCCCAGATGGCTTACCTCACACCAGAAAAGCAAATTCATTTGGTAACCTATTTCAAAACAAGTGGCCACAAAAACCCTGTTATCTGCAAGACAAATACTGCAAGCCTTGGGGTTCATGGCCTCCTGCATTCTTCTAATTGCATATTGCAAGACTGCATATGAGGAAACTACAGTGGTATCTAAAAAGCCTATGGAGTCAACATTCTCACAGCCTAGAAACCATGATTCCTATCCTACCTTCTCTATGCCTAGAGTTCCTCTGGTGGGCAGAGGCCTGCCACCAAAACAAGGGTCTACCATTCACACTACCCCTGCCGCCCAAACCCTAACAGATGCATCAGACTATGCATGGGGAGCTCGCCTGGCAGGGAAGTGCATTCAGGGCAAATGGAACCCAAATCAAATGCACCTACATATCCATCAAAAAAAAAATGTTAGCTGTACAGAATTCTCTGACAGCATTCAAGGATTGCATTCTTCCAGGACAACTAATGGTAAAACTGACAACACCATAGTTGTGTGGTACATAAGGAGGGGGGGGGGTACAAATTCCTACCCCCTCTGCAGACTAGCCATAGCATTGTGGAGCACAGCCTTGAGCTACCAAGTGCACCTACAAGCTTAATTCCTGCCAGGAAAATTTAATACACTGGCAGACGGACTAAGCAGAAACCTGATGGACCCACACGAGTGGAAACTGGAACCAAGGATTTTCAACATGTTGACAAGCGAATGGGGTAGCCCAAACCTAGATCCATTTGCCTTTCCCCAGAACTACCAGTTGGACAAGTTTTGCTCAAGGACTTCTCACAAACAAGACTGGAAAGTGGATGCTCTGTCCATCAGGAAAAACCTATTGGTCTACGCCTTCCCCCTGTTGCCTCTGCTTTCCAAAGTTCTACTGAAAGTCAGTCGGGGCAAACCAGGGATGATCTTGATTGCTCCAGACTGGCCGCGCCAACACTGGTGTACTCCCTCCTGCGCAGTGTAACTGTTATCTCCATGGCACCTGCCTCAGACCCCTTCCCTGCTGTCTCAGCAGGAGAACCAAATTCTGCACCCTTAGCTAACAACATTGAGCCTTGCAGCCTGGCTAATCACTTAAATTCACCCTTATCCCTCAGCAAACCTGCAATGGATGTCTTCTTCGAGGCAAGGAGGCCTAGTACTAGAAAATCTTGTGCTGAAAAACGGAAAAGATTTTGTGCCTGGAACCAATCTCAAGGGATGAGCACAGCAGCGCCCAATTTACCTCAGATGTTGCAATACTTAACTGAGATGCTTCACAAGGACCTGTCTTTTTTTTCTCCATTAAAATCCACACCTCTGCTATTTCAGCTCATTATAACACAGAACCTCCCCTCTTCTCCCAGTGGAGCCTTTCATCAACTTTCATGTGGACAGGGTGTCACTCAGGACCAATGCATCCTTCATGCCAAGATGGTATCCAATGTGGCTCTTAATCAGTCCATTAATTTGCCGACCTTCTTTTTCAATCCACAGAACAAAGGGGAATGGATTCTGCATTCCTTGGATGTGCACAGACAACTTAAATTCTACTTGGACAGGACTAAACCTTGAAGAAAATCTGAACAACTGCTGGTAGCATTTGCTGCAAGGGCAGAGGGGAGGGCTATTTCAAAACAAACCATTTCTAAATGGATAAGCCATTGCATTCATTTCTGCTATAAGCAGCATGGAAAACCTATCCCCCAGGGGATCAGATCTCACTCCACCAGGGCTGCATCTACTTCTGCAGCTTTTCTCAGAGGTGTTCCTACCAGGGACATCCTAGAAGCTGCTTCCTGGAGTTTTGTACATACTTTCACCAAGCATTATCATTTGCTAATTTTCTGTAAATCCAGAGCTGGCTTTGCCACTGCTGTCTTGCAGGGCTTTATAGCTGGCCCTAATACTATATAAATTCCTCTTCCCAACCATAGCTTTGGGAATCTACCCAAATGTAATGACTGCAACAGTGAAATACGAAGAACATAGTACAGTTGTATACACTTACCATAAATGAAGATAGGTTCATAGATGTTAGTCTATTCACTGTTACAGTCCTGGTTACCCTCCCTCCAGCCCCCTAACTTCTTCTGGCTATATGTGGACTTTCCTTTACTATGCCTAAAAGCCTTTTTGGTGTATTTGCTTTTTGTTGGAGGTATACCTTTGTGTTTTTGTTTATTTGCTCCCCATTAGGGGGGCACCTGACATCTGGGGCAAGAAAAACTGATGTAATGGTGTCGTGCTCCCATTCCCACGATTCTGGAATTCCTTTTGGAGCTTTTTCAACAGGGATCTGCCGCGGCCACCATCAAACAGTTGGCAGTCTCTCATTTTTATTTAGGGTCCCCAAATGCCAACCTTAGGTCTCATAAGCTATGCAAGATCTTTTTGAGAAGAGCCACTTTACTGAGACCACCATTACAAGAGCCTGTGACTTCTTGGGATTCAAATTTTGTGTTGTCCAAATTGACATCTCCTCCCTTTGCACCTTCTCGCTCATCTCCTCCCTTTGCACCTTCTCGCTCATCTCCTCCCTTTGCACCTTCTCGCTCATCTCCTCCTTTGCACCTTCGCTCATCTCCTCCCTTTGCACCTTCTCGCTCATCTCCTCCCTTTGCACCTTCTCGCTCATCTCCTCCCTTTGCACCTTCTCGCTCATCTCCTCCCTTTGCACCTTCTCGCTCATCTCCTCTCTTTGCACCTTCTCGCTCATCTCCTCCCTTTGCACCTTCTCGCTCATCTCCTCCCTTTGCACCTTCTCGCTCATCTCCTCCCTTTGCACCTTCTCGCTCATCTCCTCCCTTTGCACCTTCTCGCTCATCTCCTCCCTTTGCACCTTCTCGCTCATCTCCTCCTTTGCACCTTCGCTCATCTCCTCCCTTTGCACCTTCGCTCATCTCCTCCCTTTGCACCTTCTCGCTCATCTCCTCCCTTTGCACCTTCTCGCTCATCTCCTCCCTTTGCACCTTCTCGCTCATCTCCTCCCTTTGCACCTTCTCGCTCATCTCCTCCTTTGCACCTTCTCGCTCATCTCCTCCCTTTGCACCTTCGCTCATCTCCTCCCTTTGCACCTTCTCGCTCATCTCCTCCTTTGCACCTTCGCTCATCTCCTCCCTTTGCACCTTCTCGCTCATCTCCTCCTTTGCACCTTCTCGCTCATCTCCTCCTTTGCACCTTCTCGCTCATCTCCTCCTTTGCACCTTCTCGCTCATCTCCTCCTTTGCACCTTCTCGCTCATCTCCTCCTTTGCACCTTCTCGCTCATCTCCTCCTTTGCACCTTCTCGCTCATCTCCTCCTTTGCACCTTCGCTCATCTCCTCCCTTTGCACCTTCTCGCTCATCTCCTCCCTTTGCACCTTCTCGCTCATCTCCTCCCTTTGCACCTTCTCGCTCATCTCCTCCCTTTGCACCTTCTCGCTCATCTCCTCCCTTTGCACCTTCTCGCTCATCTCCTCCCTTTGCACCTTCTCGCTCATCTCCTCCCTTTGCACCTTCTCGCTCATCTCCTCCCTTTGCACCTTCTCGCCCATCTCCTCCCTTTGCACCTTCTCGCTCATCTCCTCCCTTTGCACCTTCTCGCTCATCTCCTCCCTTTGCACCTTCTCGCTCATCTCCATCTTTAAAATATTTATCTTGGAAGACTGTGTTTTTAGTAGCTATTATGTCAGCCAGACGTGTTTCTGAGCTACAAGCCCTGTCTATTAAGCCACCTTATTTAATCTTTCATAAAGACAGGTTATCTTTACGTACCAATCATTCGTTTGTGCCCAAAGTTTGTTCTACTGCCACCTTAAACCTGTCCATTGAGCTTCCAGTTTTCTTTCCTAATCATTGTAATGCAGGTGAATATTGTTTCCACCAGCTGGATGTTCATAGACCGCTATGTTTTTATTTGCAATGGACCAAAGAATTTGGGAAGTCAGACCAGTTATTCATTTCTTTTTCCGACTCCAGATTGGGCTTACCAGTTTCTAAGGTGACATTGTCTAATTGGATTTCTAGTTGCATAGCCTTCATCTACAATTCGGAGGGAAGACCTTTACCCCACAGGATCAAGGCTCACTCTACCAGGTGTCTGTCTACCTCTGCAGCCTTTCACGCCAGGGTACCACTTGATCATGTGTTTGCAGCAGCTACGTGGGCTACCTCTCACACCTTTATTACTCATTATAAGCTGGATTTGGTATCCTGGGGTAGAGCATCCTTTGGCTCCACAGTGCTCAGGAGTATTTTCCAATGAGCCACCCAAGAATAAGGCACTAGGGACGCTGTCCCATATGTAAAAATGAAGGTGAGATGGGACTACCTAACATAAAGAAGTTATGTACTCACCATAACGTTCCATGTTGGTAGTCCATCTTGCCCTTCATTTTTACCAACCCGCCCTCCTGCCTCCGTCTTGGAAGATCTGGAGGTAATTTGATCCTTTTGGTCGGTGACCATTTAGTATTGGTTTGTTGGTTAGGGGTTTTCCTGTTCCTAACGAGCAGCAAACAAGATCTGGGGATTGCACTGGTGCACCATGGGATACCTGCTTAGCCACGAGCCAACTGGAAGTCTTTGAGCTTGAAAATCGGCCGAGTCGGAGCAGAGGATCGGCTCCAAACGCATATGTAAAAATGGTGAGATGGCCTACCAACATGGAACGTTATGGTGAGTACTTAACTTCTTTTTTTAGTATATCACTGTTGAACTAGTACTTGATTACTTCAGCTGCAGAAAGTCTAACATCCAGCCAGACTTCTAAAGCTCCCCCCTAAAGGGTAGACATCCGACCTTTATACATAACCTCTATAAAGCAGGCATCAATTTATTTCACAGCTTTCTTATCCAGGATGCCAGAAGGGTATCCACACTGTCTGTTCCACTTCCTTCCTCTGTCGATCCTTAGGAGGAATATTCCCTTAATTTCTAGGCAAGGGACTCGAGACAAAAAGGGTTCCCCAATTCTCTACAGATTTAAGCAGGCTGAGGGCCTTGATAGGGTAGGAGGGAAAGGGATAGTTGTACAGATATAGGGTAACTCGCCCCAGATATTGGATGCCTATGCAGGATGGTGGGAAGGAAACAGTACTGCAGCAGTGAGCTTCTTACACAACTGTACCATCTTCTTCGTATAGGTCACTGCTGCAGTAGTACTTCCTACTGGAAAAATTCCCACAGCTCACAAAGAGTAGGAGGTAGTATAATTGGTTGGGTTGGATTGCAACAACCCATACAGAATGTCACTAACAAACCCAGCTTTTGCTCTAAAAGCAAAGCCCAGTCCATAGTGTTTAAAGTAAGTACATATCAAAGACTAGGTATCTGCCTCTAGAAAGTACAGTTGTGTAAAAATTTACCTTAACAGTAGATGTCCTGCTTATCACAATTGCAGTATACCTTATAATAGAGAGACTTGCCTCCTGTGAAACCCAAAGTTCGTCCTCAGAAAAATGGTTCTGGAGAGGAACCAAAACCCTTTCATCCAGAAAATCAACTAAAAGGTGCGAAGATGAAGAGAAATGAGTGAACTCATGAATGAGAAGACCCATCTTGTAAATTTACTTGCGATGATTGCCACTGGCCAGGTGAAAAAGAACGGGAAACCAATGCTGTCTGGGCCAAAAAAGGGAGTCACCAATAAGGTTTTGGTTCTGTCCAACATATTTTTGAAGGACCTTTGGCAAAAGAGGAAGAGGTGGGAAGTGTATGCGGGAACACCCCTCTCCAACAGAATGACAAGCCATTGAGTTTCCAAGCCAGAGGACTTGGCATTCTGGAACAGAACTTGGAGTTCTGTTCTGAGGGGAGGCAAATAGATCAACCTGAAGGGTTCCCCCATCCATGAAAATGTCCCGGAAAACCCCTCTGTGCAACACACACTTAGGATCTGTCCTTGAACTGGTCAAAGTGCCTACCACCGCATTTTTTTCTGAGGGAATTATAATCTGCCCGAAGAGCCACCTGGTGGTGAATCACAAACTAACATGCTATGAGGGCTAGTCTGCAAAGGTGGTATTCCCTTGCTTGGTTATGTACCACATAACAATGGTGCTGTCTGTAAAGATCCTGAGTGTTTCTGGTGTCAAAAACATAATGCAGGACCTACAGAGTCAAGATCAAAGCCTTCCTTTCCTTGACAATGATGTGCTCAGTCACCTCCCGAGAAAACCAAACTCCCTGGACCCTGATGTTTTTGGAACAAGCCCCCCATACGAGGTCTGAAGCGTCTGTATAAGCTCCTGAGAGGGAGGAGGAACCAGTACAGGAAGGGCTAGGTTTACAGAAACCTGGCTGATCCACCAATGAAATTCCTTCCTTAGGCAAGATGAGAAGAATTTGAAAGTCCACAGAATGACAATGTTGAAGCCAAATTGCCTTCAGATACTAGCAGAAATCTCGTCATATGGAGTCTGGCAAATGGACACACAGGGATAGTGGATGCTATGAACTTCAGGGCTCTTGGGAACTCTCTTGCTAAGAAAGAAAGTACTGAAAGAGTCAGAGGACCTTAGGTGGGAGGAAGACCTGTATTTATAGTGAGAGTATGAATTCTGCAGTCCAAGAAAATCTGATCTTTAGAAGGTGTCAGGACTGACTTTTTAAAGTTTTTTTAAGTGAAGCCTACAATTCAAAGGAGGAGCATTGGGAACTCCAAGTCCTGCAGGAAATTCTGCTGAGATGGAGCTTGAATGAGAAGATCATCCAGATAAGGAAAAATCTGGAAGTCAAGAAGCCTACAAAAGGTTATGACAGGTTCATGGGTTCATAGGAAGTTACTAGGCTAATAGCTATAGAGCCCTAAAAAGCCTAGCCATATTTATCCCGAGTTGCTTCAGTTGTCAGTGGTCAGGTGAGTGATGTTCACAGAGGTTAGGGTCTATGGTAGGTTAACACAGACTTCCTCTGGCCAGAAGGGACATGGGCACCATCACAGAGTGAATATGCAGTCATCCATCCATTCTAGGTTGACAGGGGCTAGACATTTGGTCAATTCCCTTAGGGCTATAGAAAGAACAATTAGTGTAGAACGGATGATGTGAGGAAGGTACAGAGAACTGTAAATAATTCCTGGAAAGAGGATGAATAGGAATATGAGATGAGCATCCTTCAAGAGAAAAAGAAAAGCTTGAGGCAGAAGCCGTGCTAGAGTGTTAACATTCTGAATGTTGAAATTTTCAAAAAAGTGTTGAGAAAGTTAAGATCCAAGATAGATCTCAAAGGACCCCTCATTCTTGGGAATTAGAAACATCCTGGAATAGAAACCCTTGCCCTTATGCCAATGAGAAATTTGCTATACAGTTGCCAGAGAGAGACCACATTGAATGGAAACACATTGTTGGAAATTGAGGTGCGGGAATGAGGAGGCTGAGGAATACCTTAAAAGGGAGAAAGGGACTTAATCACCATTATGAAGCCCTCGTGACCTACAGACAGAATCCACTTGTCTATTGTAATTCTCTGCCAATGGGAAAGGACAGAGGCAGTCTTTGAGAGAGGAGAATCTGGATGGGATGAAGGAAGAGGTAGTCACATGGAAGCAGGTTTGTCAAGAAAGGAAGACATCTGCCTTTAGAGTCATGACTGGGTTTCTCTGGACAGACCTTTTTAGAGGACTTATTATCCCTTAAAGGACTGCATTTTTATGTATTTGCACAAAAGTACCTTCTTTGGAAGGATAATTCCTCTGGTATTTAGGAACAAGGGAAAGGAAAATCTGCTTAACGTCTTGCATAACCTTACACTTGTCCTGTAACACCTTAGAGGTCTGCAGCTGCAGAAACAAATTTTGAGTATCCAGAGGTGAATCTGACAACTTAGCCTTGATATTTTTATAAGAGATTAAAGTGCAATCCAGAAGTACTTCTGCATGACTGACACTGTCACAGCCCTTGAAGAATCCGCATCATCCTAGCTACACTTGACTGAATATCTAGCTACCTGAGAAGCAGAATTGAGCAAAGAGCGAGCTGAAGTATTGTCAGAGACGGACATCAGTTAAGGCCTCTCCCAGTTTGGAAAGAAATATAATGCAAAGGATTACTCCAGATAAAATCCTTTTAGCTAGCAGATCTAGGAGACTCGCTCTCTCTCTAATAACCTCCCTGTGGAAGGAGTAAGGACACATTGCTGAAGTTTCAAGTAATTTACTCCGTTAAGTAGGTAGATTAGAGCAAGAACGCTCATCCTGCATTTTCTCTGCCAGTGGCTCTAAATATAAAGCAAATAAAGGGGAAAGAAGACTCCCATGCCTTGTTGGAGAAGAGGGTTAGTGCAGCTTTTTTTTATTAAATTACTACTTTTTAAGAAGTTTACTTTGTGTGGCTTATTAGATTGCTATTTTTTTATACAGTATTTATAGTGTTTTCCTTTTGTGGATAGTGACAGTATGTTTAGAATTAGTTTTGTTGAGGGGTTGTGAAACCGGAGTTGTCACTTCACCTCCTGTGATGTATGTGACCGTGATTAATGGCCATGCTTTATTGCTCAGATACTGGGTAGGTTTCCCAGCTGGCTCAATTGATTCCGCTGCACGCAACATAGCTCCAGTGAGACATTCTGGTATATGCTTACAAGCCTACTGAATGATGCTTTAGGTTAGTGCATGTTTTTATGTATGACATTATTTAAATTCTCTTTCATTGTTTGTGAAATATTGAATTTAGAGTATATGTTGTAGGAAGAAATAAGTATGAATGATGTATTCAGTGTATAGTTGTGCCATGTTTTGTGCATAATTAGCACCACAGTGGGAGTCTTTACAAGTCCAAAATTGGGTATGACTTTTACTTATTACCCTAATTCACAGTAGGAGAATAACCTGACTGGCAATAAACTGTGACTTTCTCCTTATCCAGCCTGGTGATAGACACATCTGTGTGTCACACAGTGGAGTCTCCTGTGACTAATATGTTGGGTTTATGGTAAACCCTTAGTGGTTGTGAGGCATAGGTGTGTGGACTATGTGTGGTATGTGATGTGGAGGGCTGTGGAGATCGTGTGTGTTTTTGCCTTGAGGTCTCCTTTGTTTAAGTTTATGCAGAGGACCTCCGCATAGGTAGGTGTATGTTGTGTAGGTCTGGGTTGTGTTTGAGGTGTAGTGATTGTGTTGACAACCTTTTCAGTGCCAGATATACTGGCTTGAGGTGGAGATAGCTTGGACTGTACGTTCCTAATGTAATTGCATCTCTCACAAATTGTGTTCCTAGGTGGTAGCAGTAGATGGTTGTCCGTATACTTGAGGCAGTTGCTACACTGTCTCATGATGCCCATATCAACCAGACTGGCAGGAGAAATTGTCCATCCATATTTGTCAAAATCTAAGGGAAAAAGGCCAGGGAGAGCTAAGGGGTAGGCCTGAAGCCCAGTGCTTAAACCAAAACTAAGAGCTTAGAATAACACTTTAAGAACAATTTAGACAGGCTATAAACAAGCAGTGATAAATGCAACAGAAAAGATGCAGTTGAACACTTTAGAGAACAGGCAGAAAACAGCATGATCAATCAAAGCAAGATGAAGTAACAGAGTAGTAGGACGAAACACAAATTAGAAAAATATAAGCAGCTGAATAGTGGGGTTTTTTTGTGTTTTTTTGAGAGAGTTTTTGAGTCACGAAGAGCTTCCAAGTTTTTGGTGAGTTGTTTATGCATTATTTGTATGTACATGTGAAATGTAAGATTATGGGTTCATAGGTAAGGTAAGTACTAGGATAGCTGCTCTCTTGCTGGCCATTTTATCTAGCTAATTTCCGCTTTTGTGTTTGAAATAACCTATCCCAATAGGTTATTGATTGGCTTTACCTGTCACAAGGTTGATAATTAAATATTACCCCTAAAGAGACTAACTGGGATCATACCATAGATAATTTGAGTGGACCCGTGCAATAAAGCATTTAGGAGCTGCACATGCCCATTGGTAGTGCATGGGGACGTTCTGGGGTAAATTTTCTGTTTCCCATGCATATACCTTGGTTGCAGTTGAAAATGGACAGGGATGAACTTTGTTTTATGCGGATGGGGAGTCTGTTCTACAGCAGTGGTATCCTCTGCAAAATATACCTGTCCCTCCAAACTGTTCTGTTAATGTTGCAGAAGAGGTTTAAATGCCTAGGCAAATTTCTGATGGCATTTGACTTACTGATATGCAGTAAATCCATTAGTAATAGATCAGAGGATGCCTTCTGTGCCACACACAGGTGACTTCTTTGGAGTTGGTAGGATACTGACTATACTGACGGGTTTCATTCGTTTCATGTAGGACATGTTATTTAGGCCTTGTATCCTTTTAGTAAGGTATCTTTGTGTGAGCTCCAGTAGTTGCATGTGTCTGAACAGATGCATGCAAAAGGGGGCATTATGTGCAATGATGGGATCAATGACATCCCTAGATCCAGGCACAATCTCTTTGTTTATAATCTGTGCAATATAGAAGAGCTTTCTTACAACAGACACATGTTGGTCAAAAGTTAAGTCACTGTCCACAAACGTTCCCAAATCCTGAACTGGGTCACATCTTAGGACCGTATTGTCAGTGTGTTAGTTTCCAGGGGGTAGATGACTTCCCAGAACATACAGTAATGCAGTTTTGGTATTTAGTTTTAGACCATGATTTTGACACCAGTTATTTATTTGACACAAACCTCCTTGCAGGATTGCCAAAGACATTTGAGTGTTTATCCTAGCTTGCAGTCGTTTGCAAACTTAGTTGTCATCATCCACTTTTATCATTACTCTTAGTATTATTGTCATTGTTGTTATTCAGTATTACTTATAATCATCCACTGTCCTCCCTCATTATTTGCTATTCAAATTGACTTCAGATGGTGTATTATTAAGTGAGAGGATGTTAAATGTTTTTCATGAGAGCTCTGGAGGGAAAACAGTAGTAATTTGAAGGGGTTGAGCATGAGTTGTGAGTTACAAAGCCATGTTTTGGTGTCTGTTACAGCTTCCCAAGAAATATTTTTTGGAGATGTGCCAAGTTATCTGATGCACTTATGAGTGTGAAGTTATCAGTGTATTGTATTAGGGAAGCCTGTTGTGTGGATCACTGGGGGTGCTAGTGTGTGAAAGAGAAGGAGAGCAACTATAGAGCCTTGTGGTACACTGGTGGTGACTGCGAGGTATGGAGAGAGGATGGAGTGCCAGTTTACTAACTGATACCTATTGGACAAATAGCTTTTGAACCATAGAAGGGTGCTCTGTGATGGACCTAATGTGAACATTTGAAGTAGAAGTTTGCTGTGACAAATTGTGTTGAAGGCTTTAGGTAAGTATAGAAATAAGGGGGGACTAGTTTGTCGTAATGTTTTTCTTTATTAACCGTATCTGTAAGGGTTAGAGGTGCATTGTTACTTGTATGGAAGCTATGGAAGCCATGTTTTTCCTGTATTTCAGATATGCTAAGTTTAGCATGATGGTTAATTTCTTCACCTCATAAACAGAGTATACAGTTTGGTTCAGACTTCATGGCAATTAGCCTACTATTCTCACATGAACTTAAGATCACTTTAGTTCTAAGGTTAGTGAAGTCTGTTGAATTTCCTACTTTGTATAGATAGTTTGTGACTAATTCCCAAGAAATAGGGAATATGGGATTCCTAGACTGACCTATTTATAAGGATTGAGACAAGATGGGCAATGCTTTTGGCTGCTCTTTTAAGGTACTCACTTTGAAGGCCATCAATTGAAGCTGAGCATGGTTTGAGTTCTATATCGAATCAAGGGCACTGATTTGAAGGTGAAAGTGGACGTAATGATATATGGCTACTAGCTAGGCTTGGGATTAGATGTGTGAATCCTTGGTTAGGAACACTATGCTATCTATGAAATAAGAGATGAATTCTATTGCAGGTTTGATTGTAGATTTTTTGGGAGAGGGATTAGGGATGAATTTTTGTCCATGTTGCACGAGTTCTGCAACAGCTTACTGGAATAATTTTAGGAATGTTAGCTATTGTTTAGTGTGTACTACTGTAGTTTTTTTGCCTTCATTTATTTGCTTTTTATTACAGATGTGGAGCATTGGACTTTTGAGATATTGTGATGTTTTGTATTTCTACCTTTCTACTCTTTGTCCGTCCAGCATTAGCATTCTACTCTTTTGGATAGCCAAGTTGCATAACTTGTTTTTACACTCATCCTTCCAGGAGTTGTAAGGATGTTTAGAAAGTTGCATTGAATTCATTTAAATTGTGTTTTTTTAATACGAGGCAAGAATCTAAACATTCTGCGAAAGTCTGGATAGTTGAGAGGTCTGTTAAACAGCCCCGGTCCTTCTACAATGGGGTAGGGGCATTGTCCGCCCTGAATATGGGCAAAACCCCATTGTTGGAATGTTTGTGTCTTGAAGATTCTACACTGTCATTTTTCCAATCCTGAAGCCAGTGCGCATATGAGGATTGGGCATGTTTTTTTCCTGGGATTTGTGTACCCAGGTCTCTCTCTATTTTTCAACCTACTTCTGTCCATGATGCATGTTATATAAAATGCATTGTATACTTCAGTGTCATACTCGGTAAAGTATAGCTTATTTAAAGAAAAGCACATTGCTAGCCAGTATCCTACCCTTTTCTATATTCCACTATAGCTGATATTGGTTATATGTATTTTTGGATTCCAGCATGTTTTTGTTACACAGATTTGTAAGGAAAGCAATTTCATGTATTTGCAACTCACTAGAAGAAATCCTCATTGGAGGTTAACAGTCTAGTGACCCTGGAGCCTTTTTAAGCATAGCCATTCATGCCACGATTTTCTTAATTGTCAATGCCCAAGGACTAGAATGACTTTGGCGTATGCCTGTGCCTTACAGCATCTATATACTGCTGTCCATAAAGGCCACAGGTGACGAGCAAGGGTGAATTTGATTTCCTATCTGTTGGTCCAAATGTTATTTGAATAGGCTTAAAGAAGAACTCTATTTCACATAAATGTGGAGCCTTTTCCAGAAAAAGGGTAATCTCCCAAAGACACAGCTGTTCCTCCAACATGTTTTGCTCATACAACAGACTGTTTAGATGCTTAGATCAGGTAATTCTTGGTACTGTTTGTCTTGTGAATGTGTAGCATATCCATCAGGGCTGGATCTGAGAAGGCCTTGTAGGCTAAGTATAGATTGCCCCTCAGTAGTCTGTAGGAGACTGCGTACAGGGACAAGGGTTTTGGGTTTTCCTCATAGGACATGTTATTTACACCCTGTATTCTTTTAATGCTTTTAATGAGGAATATCTGTGGCCACTATAGTTGTAAATGCCTGGTCAGGTACATGCTAGAGTGCAGTGTACTCTCGATTTATTGGTCTATTGAGGGCTTGAGCATAGTGGGATTATGATCTACTAGCATCTGGATGCCTTGCCATAACTTACAACTTACCCCACATAAATGGATTTTCTCACTGCTATGGACACATGATGATCAAAGTTCAGATTACTGTTAACCTGAGATGTGAAGTTGTTCAATCTCACTGTTCATTCTTCACTGATGGGTTCGGAGCTGATCCATCGGCTCTGACACGGCCGTTCGCAAAGGTCAAGGTTTACCAGTAGCTCGAGACCAAGCCCCTTATCCCATGATGCACTGCTGGAATTACCCCAGATCTAGTTTGCCGCGTCACAGATCAGTGGTTCCAGTTCACTCTAGCCTTTTTTTTTTTTTTACACAAAAATCGCTTTTCGCAATTTTTTTTTTTTTTTCAAAACTTCTTTAACTTTTATAGATAGTTTAGTTATATATTAAGCTCCTGTAGCTGTCTCTTTAGCCCTGTTCCCTTGGTGCTTCATAGTTTAACATATTTGTAGCGGCCTTGTGTTAAGCCTAGTTATTCAGGGTGTGTTTCCTTCTATTACTATAGTGTGTGTTACATTTTCATAGTGTAGATAGTGTCCTGTTGCACATTAAGTAGAGTTGGCCTCTCTTTTTCTAGGCCATTGTTAGTGTTTCGTATTAAAAGTATTATTTTGAGCTTAAGGATAGTTTTAACTTTTAGGCTGTATTATACTGTTGGCACCGTTTTTCTCTGGGCATTTGTTAAACAGTGTTGGTTATTTAGAAGTGTTATCTTGAGCCTAGGATAGATATTTCTTCTAGGTTGTATTAGACTGTATAAGTCTGTGTATTGCTTATATAGTTGAGCTTAAATGTTCTTCTTGTTTCACTGTTGCAGTCATCATATTTGGGTTATCTGCTTGCAGGTAGCCCTCAGTCGGCCTGATTATCAAAACCGTTGATGCTTTCGACGCTATGAGGATAGCCTTGTCCCCAAAGACATCCTCGACACCAGGTCTGGCCTCTTCTTCCCCCAAAGCGCCTGTATCCGCTTCTGCCTCCATCGTCCAGGCCAAGCGTAGAGACCCTGAGCCTCAGGTAGCCCCACAGGGCGCCCCTTGCCCTTCCGAGACCTCCCCAGATGCTCCCACTGCGGAGGTCCCCAGGAAGAGATTGTGTAAGAGGAGACACTTGGACTCCCCACAGGAGCCTTTGACATCTGATACTGACTTGGATGAGACAGAAGGGTCCCCACAATCCCACTCTGAGGATATCTCCTTTGCGGTGATTCTCTAGATCCTTAGGCAGAGGCATGATTGGCAGCCCAAACACCCTACTGAGGCTGAGTCAGTTCTCCTGAAGGCTTTCGGGTCTCAACCTTTCACCTCTTGGGTGTCTCCGCCCTTTGTTGAGCTCCTGCAGCTGGTCTCGAAGGCCGTGGGAGTCACTGGAGTCCATGGAGCCTGTCTCTCTGAGGCCCAACAAGTTCATTTCTGCTCTCGTAGATGGATTTTTTTTTTTGTCCAAGGGAGTCCCTGTTGATGCCATGGTGGTAGTGGCGGCCACCAAGAAGGAAATGTCTGGGACTTCCTCGACGATCCATCCTCCTGACAGAGGGTCCAGGATCATGGATCGATATGGGAAACATGTTTAATTCAGCGACTTTTGCACTCCGATCCCCGAACTTTGACCCACTTCACCAGACTGCAAAGAGAGTTGGGAGATGCTCTTCAGGGTGCTGTAGCTGCAGGGACTTCTGACAAAGTTGCCGCCCAGCTCGCTACCCTATATTCCATCGTGAACTCGTCCATGTATCTCATATATGCAGCTGATGGGATGATTAGGGCAGCGGGTACAGGAGGGTGTGCTAAGGCGACTTTCCTGGATGCGCTTGTTCCTTCGTGGAGCCCTGTAAGTCTTCATTTGTCAACACCCCATTTGATGGCTCATCTATTTCTGGGTCCAAGTGAAGGAAACTCTCACCAGGTGTGCGCAAGAGGGAAAGACTCTGCCATCGGGGGTCTGTTTTTCCACCTCTACTCTGCCTTGCCCCAAAGGTCAACAGGGAGGGAAAATGTGGTTCCGAAAAGCCCAAGGAGCCTTTCAGGACACACGTGGTCATCCCCCTTCTAGGGGCAGAGGAGGTGGTAACAATGGAAGACCCCGCCCTCCCGGCAGAGGGGGGTCCACAACACCAGGGTGACAGAGATCACATCTCTGGAAAACCCTATCAGCGCTCCTGAAGGGGAGACCCGACTGTCCTGCTCTGGAGGCAGTCTGAGGTCGCTTATCTTTGTGCCAAGACGCCTGGCTAGACATAAACGACAGCTGGGTACAAAGTATTATTTCCAGAGGGTATTTCATACCGTTCACCCAACCCACACACCCAAGAAGAATCCAAGACGTTCCACCCAGTTAGAGGGAGCAAGCAACTATAGAGGTCAGCAGGTTGCTAGAAAGTCATCCAGCCAGTCCCAGCAGACCAAATAGGATCCGGAACTTAATCAAGATTCTTTTTGGTTCCAAAGAAAACGGGGGACTGGAGGCCTATTTTGGACCTCAGCACACTCGACCAATTTGTAAAGAAAGAGAAATTCTGGATGGTCACGCTACAGTCAATACTTCCCTTTGTAGGGAGAGACAATTGGATGTGCTTGATAGATCACAAGGATGAGTACTACCACAGAAAAAATGGCCAGGCCATCCAGAGATCATTTGCTTTTCCAGCTAGGAGCCAATCATTTTCATTTTCGAGCCCTGCCTTTTGGTCTCACTATAGCCTCCCAGAGTGTTCACCAAATGCATGGCAGTGGTCACGGCTCATCTGAGGCGTCTAGGATTTCAGGTGTTTCCGTTCCTAGACGATTGGCTCTTTACCTCCACCACCAGGCATCAACTTATTCAAGCAAGGGAATACACTCTGCCATCACTTGGGCATTGCAATCAATGTCTTGTCGCCATCGCAGCATATTCTTTATAGGGGCAGAGTTGGACACGTCATCTACCACTTTGACTACCAATCGAGGGGGTCTTTCTCCTTCGCCAGCATGTCAGCTCATTAGTGTCTAAGGACAGAGCACCAGCCTCAGAAGTCTTAAAAGTATTAGGTTTAATGGCTGCAGCGATCTTGGCCATACCATTGGTTCTATCAGGAACTTCCAATGAATCATATGATTTTGATTACAAACTCTTGCAAGGGAGATCTCTAGTGGTGGTTGATGTCTCCATGTAAATATAGGACGTCCCTTTTCTTCTACCCCCTCCAGTACCCACTGTAACCACGGACGCTTCCCTGATAGGATGGGGGGACATTTTCAGGGAATGGCCACCCAAGACACATGGACAGATCAAGAGTCACATGAGAGCAGTACTTCTGGCATTGCAGTACTTTCAGGACTCTCTTCCTCTAGGGACGATTGCAGTTCAGACATGTTGGTTGTCTGGTACTTGAACAAGCAAGGCAGGACGAAGTCTTACCCCCTTTGCTGAGAAGTCCCCAGAGTTTGGCAGTGGGCTGTCTCCTTCCAGCGCTTTTTGTTGGCAATGCACATCCCTGGGAGATCCAACGTGATAGCAGACAAACTAAGGGCAATATTGTTGCCACACGAGTGGTCCCTCAAACAAGAGATTGTGGACAGGATTTTCCACAAATGGGGCCAGCCTTGCTGCGATCTTTTTGGCAGTGACGTCAACACGAAATGCAGAAGCTACTTTGCCCTGATTTCCCCTCTGGGACAACCCACAAGAGACGCAATAGTACGCGATTGGCCCTGGGTCTCCTCTATGCATTCCCTCCAATTCCTCTTGTACCCAGACTTCTATGGAAAGCATTGTTGCTGGGAAGGACTATCATTCTCGTAGCCCCTCATTGGCCTCAGCAGATTTGGTTTCCATTTCTTCATCATCATCTATTGGTGGATCCATGGATTCTGGACCCAGTTCCAGACCTGACACATCCGTTGGGGGACCTCCATCCCTCATTGCAGTCACTGAAGCTCTCAGCTTGGCTGCTCCAGTTCCCTTCATAGCCAGGCTTCATGATCTTTTTGAGGAGACTAGACAGATCCTCTTGTCTCATAAGCTGTCCACCAGAAGACCATATCTTACTAAGTGGAAGAGATTTTCCATATGGGCTTCTAAGCAGAACATTGATACTTATCAAGCCCCTTTGACATCCATTTTAAAATTCTTGACTATGATTTTTAATGAAGGAGCTGCAGCTGCTACAGTTCAGGTCCAGTTGGCTGCTATATTTAACTTTCATCTGAGTGGACAGGCTAAACATAATGTCCCACAAGTTGTCCAAGGCTTTTCTCAAAGGAACCTTCCACATGAGTCCTCCAGTGAAAACTCCTTGTTCTCCTTGGAATCTAAACTTTATGCTGCCTCTCATAATTCTTCCACCATTTGAACCAGCATCATCTTGTGATCTCAAATTTTTGTCATGGAAAATCATATTTCTGGTAGCTATTACTTTTGTCAGCAGTGTCAGAACTTAGCCTCATCTATCAGCCCTCATTTGATTTTTCATGCTGATATAGTATATCTTAGGACAAACCCCTCCTTTTTGCTCAAAGTTTGTTCTGAATCAAATATCAACCAAGTCATTGAGTTGCCAGTCTTCTTCCCTAACCATTCCAACAAATTAGAGTACATGCTGCACAAACTTGACGTTCACAGCTCTGATATTATTTGGACAGAAAAAAAGACGTTAGACACAAAGAGCTGGTCTGATTTTCTTTCTCTGAAGCCAGAAAAGGGTGGCTAAAACAATGCTTTCTAAATGGTTATCTGACTGTATCACTTTTGTTTATTCAGCTGCTAATATGCCCTTACTACACAAGATTATTCTACCAGAGCAGTTTCTACGTCTTCTGCATTTCAAGCCAAATTGCTCCTTGATAACATTTGTGCTGTAGCCACTTGGTATAAACCTGATACCTTCATCACTCAATACAAAGTTGATAAGGCCTCCAGGAGCAGGACTTCCTTTGGGTCTGTAGTCCTGAAGAATGTACTCCCATGAGCCACCTGAGATTGAGGGTGCTAGGGACGCTACCCATCAGTGAAGAATGAACAGCGAGATTGAACACCTTCACGTTAAGAAGTTATGTACTCACCATAACGTTCCATGTGAGTTGTTCCATCTTGCCTTCATTCTTATGTTCCTCCCTCCATCCCCCACCTGGCTGATAGTTGACCTAGAGGCTGGTCTCATCCTGGTTATTCAATCCTTTTCTCTTGGGAGAGTAGTCCTCTTACAGGGATATGGTACATGTAGCAAACAAGATCCGAGGTAATTCCAGCAGTGCATCATGGGATAAAGGGCTTGGTCTCGAGCTACTGGTAAACCTTGAGCTTTGCTAACGGCCGTGTCGCAGCCGATGGATTGGCTCCGAACCCATCGGTGAAGAATGAAGGTGAGATTGAACAACTCGCATGGAACGTTATGGTGAGTACATAACTTATTCAAGTAGAGTACATAACTTATTCAAGTTCATTACCAACTGGGCCTTCTCTTAGGAGAGTGATTTCGATGTTGTAATTTGCAGGGATGGTCACATTCCGAAAGAGTATAAATGTGCATTTTTCGGCATTGAGTATTGGGCTATGTTTCTGAAACCCAGTTAGTTGGCTCTCAGACCTTGCTCAAGGATATCTACATCTTTGGAGGAATAAGTCATTGCACCCTACTTGCAGTCATCTGCAGATTTGGTCACCCAAAGACCATCTATATTTGCTATGACTTCAGAGAAGTGCATTCCAAACAGGAGAGGTCCAAGTGCTAAGTCCTGTGGCCACCACTAGAACAGGACTATCGGTGGAGGTGGATTCCCCCACCCTAACTTCGTGTGACATCCATGCGCCATTTGACCTTTCATCAGGTTACATAGAGATTTATGTCTACATTTTTTGAGTTTGTTTATAATACGTAAGTAAGGTAGTGTGTAGAATGGGTTTACCAGATTGAGGTAAGCAGTATGCACTTTTTTGCCCATCATCTATGGCTCAAGTGGTCTTCTCAAGGTAGTCCACTGGGTTTATTAGATGTGACCTGCCCACGACAACCCAAACTAGAATGGGTCCAGTGTTTGAAGATTTCCTATGTAGTTATTAGAGCCGTTATAACTTTTTCTATGGCCATATATTATACTAGTCCAACTTATGGGTCTGTATTTCCCTGGGTGTGTTGATGGTTCACCTTTCTATAGAGGGATGACCAGTCCTGCATTTCCTAGAGAGTAAGCCTGGCTGGAAGCTGTGGCTGAATTTATTTATTTAATTTATTTATTTATTTATTGCAGTTGGTTTACCAGGATAGTCCATTGGGCCAAAAAGAACCCGTTTTCAATGGAGTCCTGGGGAGAAAAGCTCCAAGACAAAATGTACATTCAACATTTGACAGTGACAATGTAGGTACAGAGAGATATTACTACTATGTAGGCAGTAATAAAAATACAACTTATCAAATACAGAATAGCAATAATAACAGTTAATACATTGAAAGAAACATGCTAGTAATAGAACATATGTGAATAGCAATACAGATTAGAGAACAAACATAGTAACTAAATAAAAGTAGGGTGTGATACTGAAAGAAATTAGGTAGTTAGTTATGTAGGGTGGGAGCAAGAGCATTCCCACTGTGATGCTAGATGTAAGAAAAGAGACTTTTTGAAGGTAGAGTGGTTAGAGGTGGTGCGGATGGGTGGAGGTAGGGAGTTCCAGAGGCGAGCGAGGCTGAAGGAGAGAAGGTTTTTGCCTGGGGGATGAGTAGGTTTGTGCACTTCTAGTAGATTTTGATTATTTGATCTTAGAACTCTGTTAGGTAGGTGCATTTTAAAGGCAGAGGAAAGGGAGGGGCAGAGAGAGGGGTTTAGAATAAGCTTATGGGCTAGAGTTAGTTGAGTGTAAGTTAGTTGATTGGGAAGTTCTAGCCATTTTAGTTTATGGAGGGAGAAACAGTGGTGAGTGGAGGACTTATGGCTGGTGGCGAATTTTGCAATTTTGTTATAGCAGGTGGTAAGTTGTTTTTTTAACAAGGACTGAAGATTAGTTAGTAGTGGGGCACCATAGAGAAGGCAGGGGATAAGGAATGAAGTAGAGAGAGTGATTTTAGTAGCAGATGAGGTAGGCATTCTGTCTATAAAGCATGGCAAGTTTTTGATGCATTTTTTTAATGTTTTTTTGCAGGTGGGAGTTAAATTTAAGTTGGTTGTCGATTAGAACCCCAAGTAGTTTGGTCTCTGACACTATTTCAAGAGGAGAGTTGTTTTGAGTAGTAATTAAGAATGTATCCATGTTGGGTGGAGTGACTTTAGAGGGAGTAAATAACATTAGTTTGGTTTTGGTACCATTGAGAGCTAGATGATTACTTAGCATCCATTGCTCTGTGGAAGAGAAGGCATCTTGAGTAAGTTTTTGTAGTGTAGCGATAGAGGAGGCAGAACAGATGATAGTTGAGTCATCTGCATATTGGATGATGCTAGAGAATGGGATTGATTGTGGAAGTCATTAATAAAAATGTTGAAAAGAAGAGGACCCAGTATGGAGACTTGTGGAACTCCTGTAGGGGTACTAAGGAAAGAGGAAGTGGCTTTTTTCCATTTTACAGCTTGATGTCTGTTAGATAGGTAACTAAGAGAACCAGTTCAAGGAGGAGGAAGATAGGTGAAGTTTGGAGAGTTTAGCTAAGAGCAGGCTGTTAGAGATAGTATCAAAGGCTTTGGAAAGGTCAAGAAGTAAGGTGGAAACAACTTGTCCAGAGTCGCGGGCTTTATTTACAATTTCAAGGAAGGAGAGGAGGGCAGTCATAGTGCTATGATTAGGTCTAAGACCGTGCTGTGTAGGAGTGGGAATTGACATTGTAGTGGGCCTGAGGGGGTCAATTTTCAATCTAAATAGCAGGCATCCCTGGATGTTATCAGGGCTCATTGCTGTAATGTTTAGCTCTGGAGAGTGCAGTGAGGACCCGTGCTTTATTAAGAGTGTGGTGGGGGGGGGCTAAGTGGTAGAGGGTATTTCCTGGGGAGTAACTAGTTATCTATGAATCATATGGACTCTGTCTTCTACTTGTACTTTTGCTGTTGTGTGACACTTCAGTAAAGCTACTGTAGTCTACTCTTGTATCTTGGACTTTGGTAACTACTTTAGCCATTTAACTGTTTCTGTCAAGGCTTTCCTGTCTGCACTATAAGGTTGAGAGGTATGCTTTCAATTATAATTGAAATGTCATGAAATCGCAATAAATTAATGGTTTTATTGCATGTATATTTCTATAAAAATAAACAAGCAAACAGACACACCGGTTCCATGTGAAGTCATAGTTTTATTTAAATGAGTGTTAAATAACTATCGTATCTAGACATAGATAAAATTTAACAGGTTTACAGTCAGTGTACATTTCAAATTAAAGCAAGTGTAATATTTTGCTGCAAGGAGACAATTTTCTAATGAATCACAACAACACAAGACATCTATAATGCACATTCATTAGTTTAAAGAACACCATTGCACATAAAACTAAAAAAAAAATGGAGAGCTCAGTCTATACTTAACATAGCCACTGTTAAACAGCTTATTTATACTTATACATTTTACATATGTACATACAAATATTTCAGGTGTAATAATGGCGTTCTTACATGCAAACTGGTAGTTATAGTTGGACTTCATTTCTATTTCTTATATTTTTCAACTGCCATCTTGCTTGAATTCCACTTCTGCATTTTGCCAAACTGACATTATTTCAGAAAATGGTATAATTCTTTATTCTGTTCACAATTTTCTGCTTGTGAGTTGCACCATGGAGTTCAGGTTGTGATTCAAAAGGGTCTGTCCACCTCCCACTTGCATGGTTATTAAACTGAAATTAATAAGTAAACAAGCAGATAAACAGTTGTATAAAGAAATAAGGGGAATGAATTAAATGATTTGAAACAGAGGGCTTATCTGGGTTTTTCTTTTTTCTTTTTTTTTTTTTGTTTTTACTGTCTGGATTTTGTCCTGTCATGAATATGTAACTCATAAGAATTGTATGAATGTATATGCATTGCTTCTGGTGTATATGCCAGTGTGCATGTCCTTGGCATCAGCGTGGACAAGACCTAGAAAGCTACTACTGCCATTTGCTTTACAGTCTGTACTTGGCTTTAGAGAATTTGTTAGCCTACTTTCGCATATGGTTGTGGTCTGATGATGTCACTCTGGAAGACACTGATTTAGGATCAGACTTCAACAGGTAGGAGTGCACGAAAGTGGTGGTTTTCGTAATGTTGAATAGCAGGAGTAATATAGCCTACAAAGCAACATCCAGACCAGTTTGTAGGCAACCAGGGGTAGGCACAATCACCACAGATATAGTAATGGTCACTTATGCCCATGCCACTCCCCCAGTCATAACATTTTACGTGCACAGAGTCTACCACACTTGCATGCCTGCTGTCATTACATTTGCTTTTTGATATTGGTACAGTCCCAATGTTCTTCGTGTTTCACTGTTGCAGTCATTCCATTTGGGTAATCTGCTGGCAGGTTGCCCTCAGTTGGCCTGAATTCCAAAGTCTTGGGTCTTGTGTCAGTTGCTGTCTCCTCTTCCATGACGTCAGGTCGTCAGGGGTGTAAAACATGCAGCCGGTGCCATTTTCTTTAGTCTTTCTTGCTGCGCAGTGCCTGAAGCAGAAGCATTTTGCAAATGCCGTTCGGCCAGCTACTGAAATATTTGCGTTTGAGTTTCAGAACTGAAGTCTTCAATAAAAGTACCCCTTTGGGGAAACTTTTTTTCTTGCTTTTTACTGATGTCAGAAAAAGTTAATAATTGTATTACTTGTGGGAAGCAAATACCTCATAAGGATTTCCATTTATACTGTATTCCTTGCCTAGGCCCTGATCACAACATGCCTGGCTGTCTGTTTTGTGCTAGATTTAACCAACGTACTATTAAGTGTTGGCATATTTTTGCATCTAAGTATTTTGGAAACAGATTTAACTACACAGATGTCGTCGGATAGCAATCTGACTACTGGAGTACATAAAAAACACAAGGAAAAGGACAGAGAAAGGCAGTCTAAATCCAAAACCGACAAAGCTTCTCCTAAACCAGTCGCCAGTTCGCCGGTACTCAGTGAGGCGCTTTTGCAGCCCCTGATACCCGCTATCTTTGAGTCGCAGGCCTCTACCGACACCCATGTGGAGTCCAGCATGCCGCAAGAAACTCAAGGTATTGGACCGATGGATGTATCTCCCTCGGATGGGTCCGGAGCCGCTGAGCAGGCACTGGCTCCTGAGGGTGTATTCAGGCCTCAACATTTTTATATCAAACAGACAAAAGCTGCAAAACCAAAGGCAAAGACACCTTCTAAAACTAAAAAAAGACGCCTGAGCCACATGCACAGGCCTCTATGCCTAAAAACAGATGATCAAAATGGCTGAAGACCTTATTACCTTCATCAGGGGTACCCTTCCCCCTCCAGATAAGAGGCCTAGGCAAGACACTGACTATGAATCTTCGGATCAGGTTTCTATTTCTTCTGATTCCTCTTCTGATCAGGAATGATCTTTACCTCCTTATGAGGATTCTAATGCTGAGGTGTCTTACTTCTGCATCTCCTCCTGAGGATTATTCATTTGGAGAAACCTTGCATACTTTGAGGAGCATTTTCACTGGGAGAGTCAAGACTTCTCAGAATCAAAAAAGAGGCTCAGGGATTTCCTCCTTCTCCCTCAGCGCAAGCCTTTAGCCATTCCCCCTGTGTTAGACATTGTGGATGATGTTTTTTCTGAGTCAAGCCTAACCCCTGACTCCTTAACTCTTGCTCCCAATAAGCCTGACAGGTATTACAGGGTCCCTGACTCTCAAATTTTTATTTAGAAACCCTGCTGCTGATCCTGAAACTATTTTACAGGGTCCAAAGGGAGTTAAGGTCTTGACAGCAAAAAGCCCTACCCCTACGACAGATTCACGGGCGCTGGACAGATGGGGAAAAAAGGTTTATACAGCTGCAACCTTGGCAAATTAGGGCCTTAAACTGCCAGTACCAACAACATGCTATGGGATTGCTGAAACAGAAAATGATGATTTCTGAATGTGCAGAAAATAAGGAATTGCAGGAATTATTGCATGCAGCTGAACAAGTTGGAAAGCATACTTTGCAATGTGGTTTTTATTCTTTAGAGGCCTTCTGCAGGGCCACAGTTACTGGATCTGTGATTAGGAGGCATGCCTGGTTAAAGGAACAAAATTTGCCTGATCATGTTAAAGCTAAATTACTAGATGCACCTTTACAGCATGATTCTCTGTTTGGTATTAAGACAGAAGAGGTTTTAAAGAAAATGGAAGACAAAGCCAAGCCTATGCAAACTGTTAAAGATTTCTTACAGGTGCAGCCACCTAGATTCAGTAGACACTGGCCTACAAAAAATTGGTCCTTTCCTGTGTCAGACAGAGCTCAAAGGGGCAAATCCAGACACCCTAAGGGTTCCAGGTACCAGGCTCAAGACTCATACAGGCCAAAGCAATGGGGCGCATCCACCTCCAAATCTGGAGGAGATGAAGCACAAACCTACAGAAAGCAGTCCCAATCACTTCCCACTGCTTACACCAAACACTTATCTTCTGGCAGCGCCCATAGGGGGAAAATTAGCACTTCTTGCTCAAAATTGGCAGTTAATAACCCGGGACAAGTGGGTACTGAGCATCGTATCACAGGGATACAGATTCCATTTCCACACAATGCCAATGACAGATGGTTGGCCAGACCTGCCAATAAACCAATGGGCAGAGGCACAGAAACAGCTTACGTCCCTCATGGATATGGGGACCATTCAGACAGTACCAGAACAGGAAAAAGACAAGGTTTTTACTCGAGACTGTTCTTGGTACTCAGGACAAGGCCTGTCAGCCAATACTGGATTTATCGATTTTGAACTCATACCTGGACATTCCAAAATTCAAAATGCTCACTTTGCAACAGCTTCTGCCCATGCTGGGCAAGAATGCTTGGCTAGTGACTTTAGACTTGAGGCATACCTGCATGTCCCAATAAGACAGTCGTGCAGAAGATACCTCAGATTCAAGGCTGGCTTAATGCATTACCAATTCTCTGCACTGCCCTTTGGCTTCTCTGCTCCGCCCAGGGTCTTTACAAAGTGCCTGGCACCAGTAATTGCATTTTGCAGACAAAGAAGTATTCAAATATATCCTTACTTGGACGACTGTCTCATTCAAGCAGAGAACAAGGGCACTCTTCTACGACATCTGGCATTTGTGAAAAGGCTTCTAGCATGCCTAGGGTACACAATAAATGAAAAGAAGTCACAACTGGTACACTCTCAAACGATAACATTCCTGGGTGCAAGCTTGCATACAACTGCCCAGATGGCTTACCTCACGCCAGACAAAGAAAGGCAACTGACTACTTACGTCAAACTGATGGCAACAAAAACCCAGTCTTCTGCAAGACCAATTCTGTAGGCTCTGGGCTTCATGGCATCCTGCATCCTACTAATTCCATATGCAAGACTGCATATGACGAAACTTCAATGTTGCCTAAAATGTTTATGGAGTCAGCATTCACACAGTCTGGAAACAATGATTCCTCTCATCCCCTGCCTGCAACAGGAGTTTCTATGGTGGGCAAAGGCCTGTCACCAAAACATGGGATGGCCCTTCACTCTTCCCTCTGCCAGCCAAACCTTAACAGACGCATCAGATTATGCCTGGGGGCCCACATGGTAGGAAGATGCATTCAGGGCATATGGGCACCAAATCAAATGCATCGACATATCAACCAGAAAGAGATGCTAGCTGTTCAAAATGCCCTAACAGCCTTCAAGGATGTACTTCATCCAGGACAACTACTGATGGACGCGCAACACCACAGTCATGTGGTATATAAACAAGCAAGGGGGCACACTCATACCCCCTTTGCAGATTAGCCATAGCATTGTGGGACACAGCTTTGACCTACCAAATAAATCTTCAAGCTTAATTCCTGCCAGGAAAACAGAACACTCTGGCAGATGATTTAAGCAGAAACCTGATGGATCCTCACGAGTGGAAACTAAATCCACAAGTATTCAGCATAACAGAGAAATGTGGGGAGCCCAGCCATAGATCTGTTTGCCTCTCCTCAAAATTATCAATTGAAAAAAATTCTGCACAAGGACTTATCACAGACAAGCATGGAAAGTGGACGCCCTATCCTTCACTTAGAAAAACCTGTCGGCTTACGCCTTTCCTCCTCTGCCTCTTCTACCCAAGGTCCTCCTAAAAGTCAGACAAGAGAAGCCAAAGATATTAGTTGCACCAGACTGGCCCCGCCAATACTGGTACCCAGTCCTAAGGAACTGGTCTCAATACCCAGCTTGGACCTTGCCTCAAAGACCACAACTACTGTCCCCAGCAAAACAATCCGATCCTGCACAATCAGCTACAGACTCTGAACCTGGCAGCATGTCTAATCATGTAATCATACGAATGACACCTCTCAGTAAAGCTGTGATGGCTGTCATTTTAGAAGCCAGAAGGCCTAGTACTAGAAAATCGTATGTTGACAAATGGAAGAAATTCTGTGCTTGGAATCTAGCACAAGGAACTGATAAAGCAGAACCACATATTCCTCAGATATTACAATACTTAACTGAGATGCTTGACAAAGGCCTATCTTTCTCATCAATCAAAATCCCTGCCTCTGCCATTTCGGCTCATTACAATACAGAACCACCTATCTTTTCTCATCCTTTACTAAAGCAGTATCTTAGAGGAGCCAAAAACCTAAAGCCTCTTTGAAGATCACCATTACCTGCATGGGACCTCAATTATGTGTTGGAAAAGTTCACCCTGCCTCCATTTGAACCAGCCGCTACCGCTGATATAAAGTTCTTATGGAAGACAGCTCTGCTACTAGCAATTACTTCAGCAAGAAGAGTTTCAGAGCTACAGGCCCTCATGGCTGTAGAGCCTTTTATCATATTTTACCCAGACAGGGTTTCTCTAAGGACAAATCCTACTTTTATGCCTAAGGTGGTTTCCAGTGTGGCTGTTACCAAACTATTCATCTGCCAACTTTTTATCCAAATCCACAGAACAAAGGGGAGAGAATTCTGCATTCCTTGGATGTACGCAGACAGCTAAGAGTCTACTTGAGCAGGACAAAAGCTCTAAGAAAAACTGAGCAATTACTAGTGTCATATGCTGCAGGATCAGAGGGAAAGAATTCTGCATTCCTTGGATGTACGCAGACAGCTAAGAGTCTACTTGAGCAGGCCAAAAGCTCTAAGAAAAACTGAGCAATTACTAGTGTCATATGCTGCAGGATAAGAGGGAAAGGCCATCTCAAAGTAGACAGTTTCAAAGTGGATAAGCCACTGCATCCGTTTCTGCTAGTTACACCATGGTAAACCTGTGCCCAAGGACATTAGGTCTCATTCCACCAGAGCTGCAGCTACTTCGGCAGCCTTTCTTAGAGGAGTGCCAACCAAAGACATTCTAGAGGCTGCTACTTGGAGTTCTGTTCACACCTTTACAAAGCATTACCATTTGCCTCTCTACTCTAAGTCCAGGGCAGGCTTTCCCACTGTAGTGCTGCAGGGCCTTATAGCCGCACCTAATGCTGTTTAGCTCCAGCCTCCCAACCATAGCTTTGGGATTTTACCCAAATGTAATGAATGCAACAGTGAAACACGAAGAACATAGTACAGTTGTGTACACTTATCATAAATGCAAATGTTTGAGTGTTTTCACTGTTGCAGTCCAGGTTACCCTCCCACCATCCCCCTGTCATTCTACAGTTTATCTTTCCTTCTCGATCTCCTACAGCCTATGTGGTGTATTTGCTTGTAGATGAAAGTAAAGTTTATATTGATGCATGTATATAGATATATTTATGTAATATTGCTACCTTTTTGGGGGCAAGAAAAACTAAAGAAAATGTCGTCATCTGCATGTTTTATACCCCTGACGTCATGGAAGAGGCGACAGCAACCGACGCAGGATCCAAGACTTTGGAATTCAGGCCGACTGAGGGCAACCTGCCAGCAGATTACTCAAATGTAATGACCAACAGTGAATGCACTCTAACATCTACATTTATGGTAAGTGTACACAACTGTACTTTTTTGACATACCATATGTCTCCATGATGTGTGGTTGCAAGTTGAAGAGAGACAACTTTTGAAAAATCAGTTAGTTTTAAATTTTTGGCATGTTGCTGAAGGACCAGCAAGAAACTGTTTTCTCATGACCAGTTTATAGAAAGAAACAGCAGCAGAAACCAAGCAAGGGTACCTGTTGCCACTGGATTCATCATGGAGTGCTACGGATCTTGACTTTGTCACTGGGGAGATGATTTATTTGTCGCACCTCAATCTTCCTCTATTGGCTGCAGTGAGTTATTTAGTGTCCCCACACGGCATGGCCTTCTTGCAAGGAGATGAATAGATCCATGTTGGTAGTCCTGCACAGCAAACAGCAGTCTAGGTTTTTAACAGGTACCGGGAAAGGAACTTTCCACCTCAGGCTGCGGCCGTTCTTCTCCAGGAAAATTTTTTTATATTAACCCAATCACTCTTCTGTAGTTAACAGGGCTGGTCAAGAGGATTTGGTAATGTTGCTCTTACTGTTTGATATTACTGCAAAATACGAATCAAGTTCTTGCAATATGAAATCATGGCATTATCTAACAAAGTTAATTTGGCATTTCCCACTAGAGGTGTAGGTGGAAGGGGCATGGGCCTCCCCAGTAATATTTCATTTGGACTCAACTTCCTGGTGGCATTTAGTGAGGCCCTCATACTCATTAATGTTTAGGGTAGGCCTGCGGGCCACTTTGTGTGTGTGAGCAAAAATCTTTGAAATTTTATTCCTAATGGTTCTATTTATCCTTTGCACTAATCCAGATGACTGTGGATGGTTGGTGCAGTGCAGACTCAAGTTAGTATTAAAAAGTATGCACAATCCTTTAAGTTAAGAATTATTAAAATGTGTTCCCTGGTCAGTATTGATATTACATGATCTACCTAATCTCGGTATAAAAGCATACAGAAGATTTTGAACTACTGTTAATGCACTAGGTTTGCGACGGGTAACCTTTCACCTTACTGAGAACATACACACCACCAACAAAATAAATTTAGTCCCAGGCATCTCAGTGAAGTACAGCTGCATGCTAACAAAAGTTCCCTAGGATAGAGGTAAACATGCAGCCTTAATGTTGGCACTTGACTTGCATTATACTCTTGACATATCCCGCAATTTTGAACAATGCTGAAGTATCAGAGGAGACATGAGGGGCATACCAACTTTGGGTAATTTGATTAAATAAAGCTGTGTTGCATGTAAGGGCATTTAGTTGATATGCCCTTACCAGATAACGTAGCAAAGAGGCAGGTGCCACCAGTCAGCCAACCAAATGTGGCCATATGGTGTCAGAGGATTTTCTACATCCATCATTGAGCCACGTCTGAACTTTTCCCTGTGATGCTTCAGCTGGAAAGCAGCACATCATTACTGTTGCAGTTTGTCATCGTTAACATAAACAGATTTTTGAAACACTCTACAACTGCTTGTTTAGCACCTTGGTGTGCTAAATTGCTACCCTCTTTTACAGCATACTGGCCTTTTTGATGTGGACATTTGATTACAGATAGCCTCTTGTTTTGCAGAAGTGCATTTAACAATTATTTTATGTACCTTGACTTTTTAATTTTTCCCCAAAGAGGTAAAAAATCCTCTTTCCAAAATTCCCCTAAATTATGTACCATCCCAAAAGCGTAATTGCTGTCTGTACAAATATTGGCCACCTTGTGTTTGGCTAACTCAAGACATTTTGCAAAGCTTAATAACACAGCTATTTGAGCAGAATGAACACCTTCTAATCTTTGCAACAATATTGTCTCTTCGGTGCAGATGGCTATTCCCGCAGTCAATTGGTCTCGTTGATTTCTTCCACAAGCCATCCATGAACAAGTTTAGATCAGCATTGGGTATAGGAGTATCCTTGAAGTCCTTCCTAGGAGAAAGCAAATAGTTACACACCATTGTGCTTCACCAACAGCAGCAGTAGGCAACAGAGATGCAGGATTTAGAACAGGACAATGGTTCATAAAAATATATGGATCAGAAAGAAGTGCAAGTTCAAATCGATTGAGGTGGTCTATAGTGGTTGAGTTTTCATTTTAAGCAAAAGTGATGATACAGAATGAGGGACAGCTACTGTGAGATCATGCCCAAACAGCAGTTGTGCAAGGTTAACTAGAATGACAGCGGCAACTGCCCTTAAACTTGGTGGAAAACCTTTTGCAACAGAATCAAGTTCCACGCAGTAATAAGCTAATGGACGATAGCTGTCCCCATGTTTTTGTGCAAGTACTCATTGAGCAAATCCATTTCTTTCATGACAGAATAAAGTGAAAGTTTTATCAGTCTGGTAACCCTAAAGATGGGGCAGTAGCTAAAGCTCGTTTAAAATTATGAAATGAATGTTTCTCCAATATTGCAAAGGAGAGACTGTGATGTATGCTGCTTTAAAAGATTTGTCAAAGTTTTGAAATTTCTGGGTAGATAGGAATTCTCTGTCTGCAGTATCCGGTCATGCATAGGAAGACCTAAGCTGTCGCTGTGTAGTCTGATGTGGGGCCTTAGATTTTGTATGAATACGAGATGGTAACACTAGTCTGCTACCCTGTGATATTAAATGAGCAGGGTAATGTATCTGAGGTGACCACAATTGTAGTTTTTCTCTAAACGTGTCCCTTTTCTGCAAGGATACTCTGATAATTCAAGGTATCCTGCTGACATTGTTGAAAGAAATTTGATGCTATTAGTAAACAATCTACATGTTGTAGTAACACAATCCCACTGGAAAATGTCACATTCTCCAAATCTTTTTTCTGACTGAGAAAATAATGAAGGCTGTTCAGTATATCCTTGTGGCAACCGTGTAGAGGTGTATTGCTGTCCCTATTAAGTAAAAGCAAACAAAGTAACAGTCAGGTTGAACAGGTATAGAAAAGAATGCAGAACATAAATGCATGCCAGAATACTATTGGTGGATTTAGATCAACAGGAAAAGTAGGCAATACTCATTTATTTACAGGTGTTATGTCTTGTACATATTTATAAGTATCCTTTCCTGCCTTTTTAACTGGAAAAAAATAGGAGTGTTATAAGGGCTTTTAGCTGATATGATTCCTTGCTGTATTAGAGACTGAATTACAGGTTTGATTCCCTGCTCTGGGCTTTAGTGGATATTGTGATTCCCTGCTCTGCTTTGAGCTTTAGTGGATATTGTGGCACTCTAGGAAGAGGTTTTGATGGGTCTAATTTTATTTTTGCTGGATGTTCATTGTGTTTCACTGTTACACTTGGGTTATCCTGCTGGCAGGTGACCCGTAGTCAGCCCAAGTTCCAAAGTCTTGGTCCAGCGTCTGTTGCTGTCGCCTCTTCCCTGACGTCAGTGCACCAGGGGTATAAAAGTTGCAACCAACCCCATTTTCTCCAGTCTTTCTTGTCGTGCGGTGCCCGAAGCATAAGCAGTTCGCAAGTGCCAGTCGGCAGACTCCTGAGATTTTCAAAATTGAATTTCAGGACCGAAGTCTTCAATAAAGCTAAGTACCCTGTTGGGGAAACTTTTTCTTGCTCCAGACCGATGTCAGTAAAAGTTAATAATTGTATTTCTTGTGGGAAGCAAATACCTCATAAGGACTTTAACTCTTACTGCATTCCTTGCCTAGGCCCTGACCACGACTTTACTAGTTGTCGGTTTTGTGCTAGATTCAATAAACGCACTATTAAACGTCTGTTTGATTTTGATTTACATTATTTTGGATGATTTAATTACATAATGCCGTTGGAACAACAGATGACTGGAATGTATAAAAAACGCAAAAGACAAAGAAAAAGGCAGAAATCCGAGGTCCAAAACTGACTAAGCCTCTTCTAGGCCAGTCGCCGGTTCTCAGTGAGGCGCTTTCGCAGCCCCTGACGCCCGCTACCTCAGAGCCACAGGCCGCAACAGACAGCCACGTGGAGACACCGAGGCCTGTGGAAACTCAAGGTATTGGGCCTACGAAAAATATACCCTCAGATGGGTCCATAGCCACTGAGCAGGTACCGGCTTCTGAGGGTGTTTTCAGACCTTCACAGCTTACAATTAAAGGCACTACAGCAGCAAAGGCAAAGTCAAAAACACCATTAAAGACAAAGAAACAAGTGCAGCATTCTCCAGAACAGTCATCCATGCCAAAGAAACAGATGCTTAAAATGGCCGAAGACCTTATTACTTTAATCAGGGGCTCCCATCCCCCTCCTGACAAAAGGCCTAGGCAAGACACTGATTGATTCCTCTGATCAGGTTTCCATTTCTTCTGATTCTTCTTCTGACCAGGGCTGTTCTCTCCCTCCCTATGAGGGCTCTGATGCTGAAGAGTCCATTCCTTCAGCCTCACCGCCTGAGGATTACTCTTTTGGGGAAATACTACACACCATGAGGGAGCATTTCCATTGGGAGAGCCAGGATTACTTAGAATCCAAGAAAAGGCTCCGAGATTTCCTTCTATTGTCTCAGCACAGGCCCTTAGCTATCCCCCTGTGCTTGATATTGTGGATGATGTTTTTTCTGAATCCAGTCTGTCTCCAGATTCTTTACCCTCTGCACCAGTAAAGCCAGACAGGTACTACAGGGTTCCTGACTCTCATAAATTTCTTTACAAAAACCCTGTTGCAGACCCAGAAACTATTTCTCAGGGTCCAAAAGGGGTTTAAGCTTCCACTGCCAAAAATCCTGTCCTCTCAGATAGGGATTCCAGAGCTCTGGACAGATGGGGGGGGGGGGGGTTTACACTTCTGCTACTTTAGCTGTAAGAGCCTTAAACTGCCAGTTTCACGTGCTTAAATAGCAGTATCTCATGTCATTGTTGAAGCAGAAAATGGTTACAAATATAGAAGGTCCTGACACTAAAGAAATGCAGAATTCATTGCATGCAGTTGAACAAGTGGGAAAGCATTCTCTGCAATGTGGTTTTGATTCTTTAGAGGCTTCTTGCAGAGCTGCAGTTACAGGCTCAGTTATTCAAAGACCTGTTTGGTTGAAAGAACAAAGTTTACCTGACCATGTTAAAATGAAATTGTTGGATGCTCCACTACAGCATGATACTTTGGTGTTAAGGCAGAAGAGGTGTTAAAGAAAATGGAGGATAAAGCAAAGTCCATGCAAACTGTGAAAGATTTCTTACAGGTTCTGCCACCTAGATTTAGCAGAAACCGGCCTTCAAAAAATTGGTTCTTTCCAATGTCAGGCCACAGAGCGGCAGATAGACGCCCAAGAGGCAGATCTTAGCCCCAAAGCTCCTACAGACCTAAACAATGGGGTGCTTCAGCCCCCAAAGGAGGAGAAGACAAATCACAACCTTATAGGAAATGGTCACAATGACTTCCCTCTGCAAATGCTAAGCTCTTAGCAGTTGACATCACCCCCTAGGGGGAAAGCTAGCACTTTTCTCAAAAAATTGGCACACGATCACCCAAGACTAGTGGATGTTGAATATAGTTTCTCAAGGGTACAGGTTCCACTTCCACACGCTTCCAAAACCAAAAGGTATGCCAAACCTGCCACAAAACCAATGGTCAGAGGCACAAGAACAGATTGCTGCTCTTATGGATATGGGAGCTATTCAAAAAGTTCCACAAAAAGAACAGGGCCAAGGTTTTTACTCACGACTTTTCCTAGTACCCAGAAAGGACAAAGCATGGAGACCAATACTGGACCTGTCAATCCTAAATACTTTCCTGGATGTTCCAAAATTCAAAATGTTAACACGGCAACAACTCTTGCCCATGCTGGGCTAAGAGGCTTGGCTAGTTACTTTGGATCTCAAGGAGGCATACCTGCACGTCCCAATCAGACAATCGTGCAGAAGATACCTCAGATTTATAGCAGGCTCAATGCATTACCAATTCTCTGCATTGCCCTTTGGCTTATCTACTGCGCCCAGGGTCTTCACGAAATGCCTGGCACCAGTAATTGCATTTTGCAGACAGAAATGGATTCAAATATATCCCTACTTGGACGACTGCCCTTATTCAAGCAGACAAAAAAGACATTCTTTTAAAGCACATGGCGTTTTGTAAAAAGATTACTAATTTGCCTAGGGTACACAGTAAACGAAAAGAAATCAAAACTAGTGCCCTCTCAAGAGATAATATTCCTGGGTGCAAGCTTGAATACAACTACCCAGATGGCTTATCTCACGCCAGACAAACAAAGGCAAATGACTCATTACTTTAAAATGATGGCAACAAAGACCCAGCTCCCTGCAAGAAAAATTCTGCAGGCCCTGGGTTTCATGGCATCTTGCATTTTACTAATTCCATATGCCAAACTGCATATGAGGAAACTACAATAGTATCTAAAAAGTCTTTGGACTCTGCATTGTCACAGCCTAGAGACAATCAGAACTGTGATTCCCTGCCTACAACAGGAGTTTTGATGGTGGTCCCAGGCCTGTCACCACAACAAGGGACAGCCTTTCACCTTACCTACAGCCAGGCAGACGATAATGGATGCATCGGATTATGCCTGGGGAGCACATATGGCAGGAAAATGTATTCAGGGCACTTGGCCCAAGGAACAAATGCATCCTCACATCAATCAAAAAGAGATGCTAGCTGTACACAGAATGCCCTGACAGCCTTCAAGGACCTAATACATCCAGGACAATTAATAAAGATGGACAATACCACAGTTATGTGGTACATAAGCAAGGGGGCACACATTCTTACCCCCTATGCAGACAAGCCATGACTTTGTGGAACACAGCACTGACCTACCAGGTACATCTGCAAGCACAATTCCTGCCAGGAACAAAAAATACACTGGCAGACGAACCAAGCAGAAATCACATGGATCCTCACGAATGGAAGCTAAATCCCCAAGTGTTCAACATAACAAGGGAATGGGGGCGCCCAGACATAGATCATTTTGCCTCCCCTCACAATTACCAATTACAGAAATTTTGCACAGTGACTTATCACTCTCAAGCATGGAAAGTGGATGCTCTATCTTACAACTGGAAAAACCTGACAGTCTATGCCTTTCCTCCAATGCCTCTTCTCACCAAGGTGCTTCTAAAAGTCAGACAAGAGAGGCCAAAAATGATCCTGATTGCCCCAGACTGGCCACGCCAGCACTGGTACCCAATCCTAAAGATTTTGTCTCAAGGCCCACCTTGGCCTCTACCTCAGATCCCTCATCTTCTGACACAACAAAACAATCAGATTCTGCATAGTCAACTTAGAACCTTAAACCTGGCAGCATGGTAGATATTGTAGCCACTCAGACTGCACCTCTTTCTAAAGCCTTTATGGATGTAATTTTGGAAGCCAGGAGACCCAGCACTAGGAAATCTTATGCGGAAAAATGGAAGACATTCTGTGCTTGGAACCAGGCACAAGGACTCTACCTTCTGGTCCTTAATATACCTCAGATTTTACAATACCTGACTGAGATGTTGGACAAAGGCCCATCTTTTTCTTCTATTAAAATCCATGCCTCTTCCATTTCAGCTCATTACAATATGGATCCTCCTATTTTTTCACATCCTCTTCTACGACAGTACCTCAGAGGGGAAAAGAATATAAGACCCCCTAGGAGAGCACCAGTACCTACTTGGGACCTCAATTTTGTTTTAGGAAAAACTAACACCGTCTCCATTTGAACCAGCCAGCACAGCTGACCTAAAATTCTTGTCATGGAAAACTGCTCTACTCCTAGCAATAACATCAGCAAGAAGAGTTTGAGTTACAAGCATTGATGGCTGTGGAACCTTTCCTCATTTTTCACCAGGACAGGGTTTCTCTAAGGACGAACCCAACATTCATGCCAAAAGTGGTCTCCAATGTGGCCTTAAACCAAAGTATTCATTTGCCTATTTTCTACCCAAATCCCCTGAATAAAGGGGCAAGACTTCTGCATTATTTGGGTATACACAGTCTGCTAAGATTTTACTTGGACAAACAAAAGCTTTCAGAAAAACAGAACTGTTTGTGGCATATGCTGCAGGATCACAAGGAAAACCTATTACAAAGCAGACATCTCCAAATGGATAGGGCACTGCATCCGCTTCTGTTATGCACAACATGGCAAGTCTGTGCCTAAGGACATTAGGCCTCATTCTACCAGAGCAGCAGCTACTTCAGCAGCTTTCCTTAGAGGGGTACCAACCAAAGACATATTAGAAGCTGCAACATGGAGCTCAGCGCACACTTTTACCAACCACTACCACCTACCTCTCTACTCCAAATCCAGAGCGGGCTTTGCCACTGCAGTTCTGCAGGGCTTGTTAGCCTTGTCAAATCCAATTTAGACCCAGCCACACAACCTCAGCTTTGGGATTCTACCCAAGTGTAATGACTGCAACAGTGAAATACGAACATAGTACAGTTGTGTACCTACCATAAATGTAGATGTTAGAGTGTATTCACTGTTGCAGTCCGGGTTACCCACCCACCATCCCCCTCTTTGCTGGGACTATTCTGCACTTCAACTCAGTACAACCTATGTGGTGTATTTGCTTGTAGATGAAGGAAATGTTTATAGTAATATATGCATGGTTGTTTGGCATATTTTATCTTTTCAGCCTTCATATCTGGGGGCATCTGGGGCAAGAAAAACTGAAGAAAATGGCGTCTGTTGCAACTTTTATACCCATGGCGCACTGACGTCAGGGAACAGGTAACAGTAACAGACACCGGACCAAGACTTTGGAACTCGGGCCGACTACGGGTCGCCTGCCAGCAGGATAACCCAAGTGTAATGACTGCAACAGTGAATACACTCGAACATCTACATTTATGGTAGGTACACAACTGTACTTTCTGCTGATTTCAGTATACTTGGTTCATTCGCACTCTCCATCTGTGTATGCTTCTAACAGGGTGCGTCTCACCTTCTGCTAAAACTGCCAAAACTTCCCCATCTGATTCCCTCAGAACATTTTCAAACAGCACTTCTGGGGAACAGTAAATAGAACCCAGCTTGCATAACAAATCTCTTCCTAGGAGATTTACTGGTGCAGTTGTACTCAAAAGAAAAGAATGGTTTTCTTCGAACAGACCAAAAGAAATGGGGGATGGGTTCACAGGGTACGTAACTGTAGTATTTGTGACTCCAACTGACTTTACTTTTTATGCTCTGATACTTGTATCTGATAATCTGAAGTAATTTTTAACACTGACCTAGTGGCTCCAGTGTCCACCAGAAAAGGTGCTTTTCTTTTAATTTAGTTCTTAACGTAGGGTCCATTTTGATCTATTGGCAGTAGAGGGTTAAAATTTGCTTCAGTGTTTGCTTGACCTAGTCAGTATGGAGCTTCTTGACTCCCTCCAATCTGAGGTGGTGGTCTTGGAAAAATTACATTATTTTAATTTGGTTGCCATTCAGTCCAAGTATCTTGGACTCTCTGCATTTGCCTGTGTGGGGATTCCCCTCTCCAATGCTGCTTCTCCCCAACTGAAGCAAGATGTGTTAATGAAGCTGGAGGGTCACTGCCAGCACGTGGTTGGCAACCAAACTGCACTTTGTTCCCCTCTACTAGCACTTTAGATAAATGCTATAGCAATTTCTCTACCCCTCCCTCTGCTTCTGCCTCAACTGCTTGGGATGTTCTTCGTGTTTCACTGTTGCAGTCATTGCATTTGGGTAATCTGCTGGCAGGTTGCCCTCAGTCAGTCTGAATAACAAAGTCTTGGGTCCTGTGTCGGTTGCTGTCTCCTCTTCCATAATGTCAGGGGTATAAAACATGCAGCTGACAACATTTTTATTCAGTCTTTCTTGCCGTGCAGTGCCCGAAGCAGAAGCAGTTCGTAAGTGCCGGTTGGCCAACTTCTGAAATTTTCACATTCGAGTTTCAGAACCGAAGTCTTCAACTAAAGCCAAGTACCCCGTTGGGTAAACTTTTTCTTGTTCCTTACCGATGTCAGTAAAAGTTAACAATTGCATTACTTGTGGGAAGCAAATACCTCATAAGGAGTTTCATTTGTACTGTATTCCTTGCCTAGGCCCTGATCACAGCGTGCCTTGCTGTTGGTTTTGTGCTAGATTTAACCAACTCACTATTAAGCGTCTTTATATTTTTGCTTCTAAATATTTTGTTTCAAGATTTAACTATCCTGAAATGTCTGTTAGCAATCCGACTACTGGAGTTGACAAAAAACACAAGGTAAAAGACAGACCGTCGAGGTCCAAAACCGACTAAGCTTCTCTTAAACCAGTCGCCAGTTCACCGGTACTCAGTGAGGTGTTTTCATAGCCCCTGATACCTGCAACTTTTGAGTTGCAGGAATCTAGAGAGACCCATCCAGAGTCCGGTATTCCGCGAGATTCTCGCGTAAAACCGACACCAGCAACAAAAACAAGGTGAAAAACAACTTCTATGTCTAAAAAACCAACGCATGAGCCACGTGCTCAGGCCCCTATGCCTAAAAAAACAGATAATCAAAATGGCTGAGGATTTAATTACCTTGATCAGGGGATGTTCTTCGTGTTTCACTGTTGCAGTCATAACTGTAGGGTGCTCCTGCCGGCAGGCAGCCCGAGGTCGGCCAGAATCCCAAAGTCTGGGTCCGGCGTCGGCTGTACAAGCTAGTACCCTGACATCAGTACGCTCTGGTACATAGCCCTCAGCCGACGCCATCTTCTCCAGTCTTTCTTGCCGTGCGGTGGAAAGCAGCTCGCAAGTCGTTGGTTGGCGATTTTCGAACAGCGTATTTTGTTGTCGTCGGTCCGAAGTTCTTACTTCTCTTCTCAAAGCTAAGTACCCCGTTGGGGAATCTTTTTCTTGTTCCTCCGATGTCAGAAAAAGTTAATTGTATAACGTGTGGGAAACAAATACCTCATAAAGATTTCCACTCTTACTGTCTACCTTGCTTAGGCCCTGACCACGACGTTTCTTGTCGTTTCTGTGCCAGGTTCAACTCTCGTACTATCAAGCGCAGGTATGATTGGGCTCTAAATTATTTTGGCAGATGCTTCAATTATAGAATGTTGTCGGACACTACCGGAATTCAAAAGAAGCGCAAAGACAAAGACAGGCCTCCGAGGTCCAAACAGGAATCGTTGCAGCTGGAGCCAGCGTCCGGTTCGGCTGTCGTCAGTGAGGCGCTTCTGCAGCCCCTGTAGTCCGCCACTTCTGAACCGATGGCCGATACGGACTCCCATGGGGAGCCATCAAGGCCTACTATTTTAACTGCTGCAGGACCTTCGGACGTCGCTCCCTCAGATGGGTCTGGAACCGCTGTGCAGGTACCGGCTTCTGAGGGGGTTTTCAGGCCTACTCACATCACTATTTCAAAGGCAAAGACAAAGACTCCTGTAAAGTCTAAAGTTCCTGCTCAAGCTGCTTCTGAATCTACTCCCAGGACACAGAAGCAATTATTAAAGATGACTGAAGATTTGCTTGCAATGATTAGGGGTTCTCACCCCCCTCCTGAGAAAAGGCCTCGAAAGGATGTTCCTCTGGATTCCTCTGACCAGGCTTCTGTATCTTCTGTCTCTTCCTCAGATCAGGACTATTCTTTTCCTCCTTATGAGGATTCTGATGCTGAGGACTCCTTACCCTCGGCCTCTCCGCCTGAAGATTTCTCTTTTGGTGAAACCTTGCATGAGATGAGGGAACATTTTCATTGGGAAGGTCAGGAGTATTCTGCTTCCAAGAATTTCTTCTTCTTCCTCAGCATAGGCCTTTAGCTATCCCTCCTGTTTTGGACATTGTAGATGATGCTTTTTCTGAGGCTAATTTGAATCCTGATTCCATGCCTCCTGCTCCTTCTAAGCCTGATAGATTTTATAGGGTTCCTGACTCTCATTTATTTTTATTTAAGAACCCTTCTGCGGATCCTTAAACTATTTCTCAGGGCTCTAAGGCTGCTAAGGTTGCTTCTTCTAAAAATCCTATTCCCTCTGAGAAGGATTCTCGTGCTTTAGACAGGTGGGGAAAAAAGGTATATACTTCTGCTACCCTGTCTGTAAGTGCTTTAAATTGCCAGTTTCATATGTTTAAGTATCAGCAATTTATTTTGTCTGTTTTAAAACAAAAGCTTGCTTCCCTTCTTGCATGTGCAGAGGATAAGGAACTTCAGGATGTTTTGCATGCTACTGAACAAGTGAACAAACATAGTTTACATTGTGGTTTTGATGCTTTGGATTCTTCTTGCAGGGCTGCAGCCTCTGGTACTGTTATCAGGAGACATGCCTGGCTCCATGAACAAAGTTTACCTGAACAGGTTAAGGCTAAGTTGTTAGATGCCCCTGTTCAACATGATGTTCTTTTTGGATCTAAGGCTGAGGAAGTTATTAAAAAGATGGAAGAAAAGGCAAAATCTATGCAGACTGTAAAAGATTTCTTGCAAGTTCAGCCTCCTAGATTTTCCAAGAATTGGCCCTCTAAAAATTGGTCCTTTCCCACATCTGACAGGCCTCAAAGGGGAAGATATAGACGCTCCAGAGGTCGTGGCCAAGGTCAGGCCTCTTACAGAGCTAGACAATGGACTGCTTCTTCACGTAGAAGGGGAGAAGACAGATCCCAATCTCAAAGAAAGCAAACTTAATGACTCTCTAGGTTGGGCTACAGGACCCCTTCACCTGGATGCCCCTCTCTGAGGAAAACTGTCTCTTTTTTACAGAAATTGGACTCTTATTACCCAGGACAGATGGGTATTGGACGTAATTTTAAAAGGTTACAAATTCCACTTTCATACTTTGCCAAGGGCTTACGGTTGGCCAGATCTGCCAAAACACCAATGGTCAGAGGCCTTAAATCAAGTGGATGCTCTTCTGGCCATGAGAGCCATAGAGCCTGTTCCTCTCTCAGAGATGGGAAAAGGTTTTTATTCAAGACTGTTTCTGGTTCCAAGAAAACAAAACTCATGGAGACCTATTCTGGACCTTTCTGTGTTAAACACCTTTTTGGAAATTCCAAAATTCAAGATGCTTACTCTGCAGCAACTATCCAATGCTATCTCAGGATGCCTGGATGGTGACATTGTACTTAAAGGAAGCCTACTTACACATTCCCATCAGGCAGGAACGCAGGAAATTCCTCAGGTTCAAGGCAGGTTCAAGGCACTTTCAATTCTCTGTACTGCCCTTTGGTTTATCTACTGCGCCCAGAGTCTTTACCAACTGCCTGGCACCAGTAGTGGCTTATTGCAGACTTCAGGGGATTCATATTTACCCTTATTTGGATGACTGCCTTATTCAGGCAGACAGCAACGATCTTCTACTTCAACATCTGGACTTTGTTCAACGTCTTCTCCTCCTACTGGGATTTTCAGTGAACACAAAAAAGTCACATTTGATCCCTTCTCAACAAATGGTATTCTTGGGAGCCCTCTTAAATACAACCTTACAAAGGGCCTTCCTCACTCCAGAAAAACAAACACAGCTGGCTTCTATTTTCAACACCTTGGCAACTCTATCTCAGCTCACTGCAAGGAAATTCCTGCAGACTCTGGGCTACATGGCTTCCTGCATTCTGTTGATTCCAAATGCAAGGCTTCATATGAGAGAGCTTCAATGGTATCTGAAAAGTGTATGGTCACAGCATTACCACGATCTGGATATTCTGATTCCTCTGATCCCCTGTCTCCAGAAGGAGTTCCTCTGGTGGTCCAGGGCATGTGCTTTAAACGAAGGAAAGCCTTTTCGTCTACCTCAACTTACTCAAATCCTGACCACGGGCGCCTCGGATTATGCTTGGGGAGCACACTTTCTAGACAATTGCCAGCAGGGAACCTGGACAAAGGACCATCTTCACTGGCACATCAATCTGAAGGAAATGTTGGCAGTTCGAAATGCTCTTCTAGCCTTCAAGAACCTTTTGCAACCAGGGCCTCTGCTAATTCGCACAGACAACACCACGGTCATGTGGTACATCAACAAGCAGGGGGGTTCTCATTCGTACCCTCTTTGCAGACTAGCTATGGCTTTATGGGACACAGCTCTAAATCTGAATCTACATCTCCAGGCTCAATTCATTCCAGGAGAACAGAATCTCTTAGCAGACAGCCTGAGCAGAAACATTTCAGATCTTCACGAATGGATGCTAGACACCAACTTATTCAACAGGATTACTGCAGTTTGGGGATGTCCCCAGATAGATCTGTTTGCATCCCATCTCAATCAACAGCTGCCTCACTTTTTGCACCAGGTCCTTCCACAAAACAGCTTGGAAAGTGGATGCCCTGTCCTTCAGCTGGAGAAACCTTTCGGGATATGCCTTCCCTCCTCTTCCTCTACTACCTCGGGTATTACTGAAGATAAAACAGGACAAGCCCAAGTTCCTCATCCTGATAGCTCCAAATTGGCCTTGACAGTTTTGGTATCCCACTTTAAAGCACCTGTTCTTGGAGCCTCCTTGGATTCTCCCTCTGAACCCTTCTCTTCTGTCCCAGCATCAGGGTCGGTTACTACATCCCAACCTCAAGACCCTTTGCCTGGCAGCTTGGCTCTTCAAAGGAATTTGATTTCTTCTAGCCTTCCCAAACAAGTTTTGGATGTTCTTCTAGAAGCTAGACGGCCTAGCACTAGGAAATCCTATGCCTCTAAATGGAAGAGGTTTTGTATTTGGATGCAGGACCGAGGCTCGGACTCTCTGGTGCCTGATCTCTCTTCTATTTTGCTTTACCTTTTGGATCTTTTGTGTAAAGGACTTTCTCTTTCTTCCATTAAGATTCATGCTTCTGCTATTTCTGCTCATTTCAAGTCTGATCCTCCTGTTTTTTCTCATCCTTTGGTGAGACAATTCTTGAGAGGGGCCAAGAATTTAAGACCTCCCAGGACCCCTCCTGTTCCTGCTTGGGATCTTAATTATGTTTTAGAAAAACTTACTTTGCCTCCTTTTGAGCCTGCTGCATCTTCAGATATTAAGTTTTTATCTTGGAAGACAGTTCTTTTGTTGGCATTGACTTCTGCCAGAAGGGTCTCAGAGTTGCAAGCTCTCATGGCTGTGGAACCATACCTTATTTTCCACCAGGACAGAGTATCCTTGAGGACTAATCCTACTTTCATGCCTAAGGTGATTTCAAAAGTGGCTTTAAATCAGACAATTCACCTTCCTACTTTCTTTCCTAATCCTCAAAATAAAGGGGAAAGGATTTTGCATTCATTGGATGTGCACAGACAGTTACGATTTTACCTGGACAAGACTAAGGAGTTCAGAAAATCTAATCAATTGTTTGTTTCTTTTGGCCCCAGTTCTCTTGGAAAAGCTATTTCAAAACAAACTTATTTCCAAATGGATTGCTTATGGAATCAGATTTTGTTACACTCATCATGGGAAACAGTTTCCAGGTACTGTGAGAAGTCATTCTACTAGAGCAGCTGCCACTTCTACAGCTTTTCTCAGAGGAGTTCCTACCAAGGATATCTTGGAAGCTGCCACTTGGAGTTCTGTGCATACTTTTTCCAAGCACTACAATCTCCCTCTGTATTCTAAGACCAGGGCAGGCTTTGCCTCTGCTGTTTTGCAGGGTCTTCTTGCTGCCCCATTCTGTCTAAAGCCTCCTCCCCTTTTCACTGCTTTGGGATTCCACCCTACAGTTATGACTGCAACAGTGAAGACACTCTAACATCTACATTTATGGTAGGTGTACACAACTGTACTTTCCCAAACCCCCCCCCCCCCCTGCTAAGAGGCCTAGGCAAGGCACCGATTATGAATCTTCAGATCAGGTTTCCATTTGTTCTGATTCCTATTCTGATCAGGAATGGTCTATTCCACCCTATGAGGATTCTGCTTCGGAGGAATCCATCCCATCTGCATCTCCTCCTGAAGATCTCTCTTTGGGAGAGACTTTGCATACTTTAAGGGAACATTTTCACTGGGAGAGTCAGGACTTCTCTGAATCAAAAAAGAGGCTTGGGGATTTCCTTCTTCCTCAGCATAGGCCTTTGACAATGCCTCCTGTATTAGACATTGTTGATGTGTTCTCGGAATCCAGCATGGCTCCTGATTCCCTGCCTCCTGCTCCTTGTAAGCCAAGCAGGTATTACAGGGTCCCTGACTCCCCCAAATTTCTTTTCAAAAATCCTGCTGCTGATCCTGAGACTATTTCTCAGGGTCCCAAGGGTGTTAAGGCTTCTACAGCCAAAAATCATACCCCTTTTGATAGAGATTCCAGGGCGCTGGATAGATGGGGTAAGAAGGTTTATATGTCTGCAACCTTGGCAATCAGGGCTTTAAACTTTCAGATGGTCATCGTGTTTCACTGTTGCAGTCAGTACACTTGGGTTATCCTGCTGGCAGGCTATCCGCAGTCGGCCTGAATTCCAAAGTCCTGGTCCGGCTTCGGTTGCTGTCGCCTCTTCCCTGATGTCAGTGCACCCGGGGTATAAAAGATGCAACCGACTCCATTTTCTTCAGTCTTTTTTTCCGCACGGTGCCCGAATTCAAAGCAGCTCACAAGTGCCGGTTGGCCGACTCCTGAGATTTTCATATCTAATTTCAGTTCTGAAGTCTTCAATAAAGCTAAGTACCCCATTGGGGAAACGTTTTTCTTGCTCCAGACCGATGTCAGAAAAAGTTAACTGTATTTCTTGTGGGAAGCAAATACCTCATAAGGATGTTCATTCTTACTGTGTTCCTTGCCTAGGCCCAGACCACGACATTGCTAGCTGTCGGTTTTGTGCTAGATTTAACCAACGCACTAAGCGTCGGTACGATTTTGTCTTCCATTACTTTGGTCGAAGATTTAATTGTATAATGCAGTTGGAACAGCCGACGACCGGAGTTTATAAAAAACACAAGGAAAAGGGCAGGCATCCGAGGTCCAAAACAGACTAGGCCTCCGCTAGGCCATTCGCCGGTTTTCAGTGAGGTGCTTTCACAGACCCTAACGCCCGCTACCTCAGAGCCACAGGCCGCTTCCGACTCCCACGTGGAGCAGACTAGGCCTCTGGATACTCAAGGTATTGGACACTCTGAAACTATTCCCTTAGATGGGTCTGGAGCTGCTGAGCAGGCATCGGCTTCTGAGGGTGTTTTCAGATCTACACAGTTATATGTCAAGCAAACCTCAGCTTCAAAGGCAAAGACTAAAACAGCTCTAAAGACAAAAACAAGTACAGCATTCTCCTGGACAGACTTCCATGCCTAAGAAACAGATGCTTAAAATGGCCAAAGACCTAATTACTTTGATCAGGGGTTCCCACCCCCCCCTCTGATAAGAGGCCTAGGCAAGAGAGAGAATGCGACTCTTCTGATCAGGTATCCATTTTCTCTGACTCCTCCTCTGAACAGGGATACTCTCTTCCTCCCTATGAGGATTCTGATGCTGAAGAATCTATTCCTTCAGCCTCTCCTCCTGAGGATTATTCTTTTGGGGAAAGCCTGCATATCATGAGGGAGCATTTTCACTGGTAGAGCCAAGATTACACAGAATCTAAGAGGCTCAGATTTTCATTTACTACCTCAACACAGACCTGTTGCTATTCCAGCTGTTCTAGACATTGCAGATGTATTTTCAGAGTCCGGCCTGTCTCCTGACTCTTTACCCCCTGCACCTGTTAAGCCAGACAGAGATACTACAGGGTTCCAGATTCTCGTAAATTTCTATGTAAAAACCCTGCTGCTGACCCAGAAACTATATCTCAGGGTCCCAAAGGGGTCAAGGCTTCCACTGCAAAAAAAAACTTTCCCCTCTGATAGGGATTCTAGGGCAGTAGACAGATGAGGGAAAAAAGTTTACACTTCTGCTACCTTGGCTGTAAGGGCTTTAAATTGTCAGTTTCATATGCTTAAATATCAGCAATACTTAATGTCACTGTTAAAACAGAAAATGAGGACAAATTCTGAATGTTCTGATAACAAGGAAATGCAGGCTTTATTGCATGCAGCTGAACAAGTGGGAAAGCATACTTTGCAATGTGGTTTTGATTCACTGGAGGCCTCTTGCAGGGCCTCTGTCACGGGTTCTGTCATTAGAAGGCATGCTTGGTTAAAGGAACAAAATCTGTCTGATCATGTTAAAGAAAAATTATTGGATGCTCCATTACAACATGATACTTTGGTGTTAAGGCAGAAGAGGTGTTGAAGAAAATGGAGGATAAAGCAAAATCTATGCAAACAGTTAGATTTCCTAGAGGTACAGCCACCCAGATTTAGCAGGAACTGGCCTTCTAAGAATTGATCCTTTCCAGTGTCAGACAGGCCACAAAGAGGCAGATACAGATGCCCTATCCCAGCCCCAAGGCTCATACAGGCCTAAGCAATGGGGTGCTTCTACCTCCAAAAGCGGAGAAGACAAATCACAGCCATACAGGAAACCGTCCCAATGACTTTCCTCTTCCATTGCCAAACACTCTTCTTTTGGCAGCACCCTTAGGGGGAAAACTAGCACTTTTTTCACAAAATTGGCACGTGATCACCCAAGACAAATGTGTCTTGAATATAGTGTCTCAGGGCTACAGATTCCACTTTCACACCCTTCAAAAGACATGCCAGACCTGCCACACAATCAATGGGCAGAGGCACAAAAGCACGTTTCATCCCTTATGGACATGAGGGCTATTCAACGAGTACCACAGCAATAACAGGGACAATGATTTTACTCAAGACTTTTCTTGTTACCCAGAAAGGACAAAGCCTGGAGGCCAGTACTGGACCTGTCTATCTTTAACACTTTTCTGGACGTTCCAAAATTCAAAATGTTGACTCTGCAGCAGCTTCTGCCCATGCTGGGCAAGAAGGCTTGGCTTGTAACTTTGGACCTCAGAGGCATACCTGCATGTCCCAATAAAACAATCTTGCAGAAGATACCTCAGATTCATAGCTGGCTCAATGCACTACCAATGCTCTGCACTGCCCTTTGGCTTATCTACTGCACCCAGAGTCTTCACAAAATGCCTGGCACCAGTAATTGCATTTTGTAGACAGAGGAATACAAATATTTCCCTACTTGGACGACTGCCTTATACAAGCAGAGAGCAAGGACATTTTACTGAAGCATCTGGTGTTTGTAAAAAGATTAATTTGCCTAGGGTACACAGTGAACGAAAAGAAATAAAAACTGGTACCCTCTCAAGAGATATTCCTGGGTGCAAGCTTAAATACAACTGCCCAGATGGCTCATCTCACACCAGACAAACAAAGGCAACTGACTTCTTACTTCAAAATGATGGCAACAAAGACCCAGTTATCTGCAAGAAAAATTCTGCAGGCTTTGGGCTTCATGGCATCCTGCATTCTACTAATTCCATATGCAAGACTGCATATGAGGAAACTACAGTGGTATTTAAAAAGTGTTTGGACTCAATATTGTCACAGCCTGGAAACATTAATTACTCTCATCCCCTGCCTGCAACAGGAGTTTCGATGGTGGGCACAGGCCTGTCACCACAACAAGAGACAGCCATTCACTTTACTCGCAGCCAGGCAGTCTCTAACAGATGCATCAGATTATGCCTGGGGGGCACACATGGCAGGAAAATGTATTCAGGGCACATGGCCCACAAGCCAAATGCATCTTCATATCAATCAAAAAGAGATGCTAGCTGTACAGAATGCCCTGGCAGCCTTCAAGGATCTACTTCATCCAGAACAACTGCTGATAAAGACGGACAATACTATAGTCATGTGGTACATAAACAAGCAAGGAGGCACACATTCCTACCTCCTCTGCAGACAAGCCATGACTTTGTGGAAGACAGCATTGACTTATCAAGTACACCTGCAAGCACAATTCCTGCCAGGAAAGACAAATACTCTGTCAGACGCACTAAGCAGAAACCTCATGGATCCTCACGAGTGGAAACTAGATCCACAAATCTTCAGCATGATAACAGGGAAATGGGAATGCCCAGACGATGTGTTTGCCTCCCCTCACAACTGACAGCTACAGCGATTCTGCACAAGGACTTATCACAAACAAGCATGGAAAGTGGACGCCCCATCATTCAGCTGGAAAGCCCTTACAGTGTATGCTTTTCCTCCACTGCCTCTCCTCCCCAAGGTACTCCTAAAGGTCAGACAAGAGAAGCCAAAAATGATTCTGATTGCCCCAGACGGGCCATGCCAGCACTGGTACCCAATTCTAAAGAGCTTGTCTCAAGGCCCAGCCTGGACATTACCTCAAATTCCTCATTCACTGACCCAACAAAACAATCCGATCCTGCACAGCCAACTCAGAACCCTAAATCTGGCAGCATGGCGGATAATGTAACCATTCAGAACACACCTCTCTCTAAAGCGGTTATGGATGTTGTTTTGGAGGCCAGGAGGCCCAGCACCAGAAAATCTTATGCAGAAAAATGGAAGAGATTCTGTGCTTGGAACCAGGCACAAGGAATGGACACGCTTGTATGGAGATGCTGGACAAAGGCCTCACCTTCTCATCAATTAAGATCCATGTCTCTCTCATTTCAACTCATTACAATACGGACCCACCTATTTTTTCACATCCACTGCTAAGGCAGCATCTCAGAGGGGCCAAAAATATAAGACCTCCAAGGAGAGCTCCAATACCTGCATGGAACCTCAATTTTGTCTTTGAAAAACTCACTCTGCCTCCTTTTGAGCCAGCCAATACAGCTGAGATAAAATACTTATGGAAAACAGCTCTGCTCCTAATAATAACTTCAGCAGGAAGAGTCTCAGAGTTACAGGCACTAATGACTGTGGAACGTTTTATTATTTTCCATCTGGACAGTGTTTCTCTAAGGACAAACACAACTTTTATGCCTAAGGTAGTGTCCAGTGTGGCTCTTAACCAAAACCATACATTTGCCTACCTTTTATCCAAACCCGCAGAATAAGGGAGAGACTTCTGCGTTCTTTGGACATAGACAGCTACGCTTTTACTTGGACAAAACTAAAGTTTTCAGAAAGACTGAGCAACTCTTAGTGGCATATGCTGCAGGATCGCAAGGAAAAGCTGTTTCAATGCAGACTATTTCAAAATGGATAGGCCACTGCATTCATTTCTGCTGTTCACAACATGACAAATCAGTGCCTAAGGGCATTAGGCCATACTAGCAGAGCAGCAGCCACTTCAGCAGCCTTCCTCAGAGGAGTACCAACCAAGGACATTTTGGAGGCTGCAACTTGGACTTCAGTGCACACTTTTACAAAGCACTACCACTTACCTCTTTACTTTAAATCCAGAGGAGGCTTTGCAACTGCAGTTCTGCAGGACCTCATAGCCCCTCCTAATTCTATTTAGGCCCAGCCACCCAACCTCAGCTTTGGGATTCAACCCAAGTGTAATGACTGCAACAGTGAAACACGATGAACATAGTACAGTTGTGTACCTACCATAAATGTAGATGTTGGAGTGTATTCACTGTTGCAGTCCAGGTTTACCCTCCCACCTTCCCCCTTTCATTGCTGGGACTTGTCTGTACTTCTCTATTCTATACAACCTATGTGGTGTATTTGCTTGTAGATGAAGGTAATCTGCATGCTTTATGAGCAGAATTTTTAGCCTACCCTTTTTGGTGTCATGGGGCAAGAAAAACTGAAGAAAATTGCATTGGTTGCATCTTTTTATACCCCTGGCACACTGACGTCAGGGAAGAGGCGACAGCAACCGACGCCGGACCAGGACTTTGGAATTCAGGCTGACTGTGGGTGGCCTGCCAGCAGGGTAACCCAAGTGTAATGACTGCAACAGTGAATAAGCTCGAACATCCACATTTATGGTAGGTACACAACTGTACTTTTCATATGCTTAAATATCAACATCATGTTATTGGCTTACTAAAACAGAAAATTATGTTTATTTCTGATTGTGTGGAAAATAGTTACAGGATCTACTGCATTCAGCAGTGCAGGTTGGAAAGCATACTTTGCAATGTGGTTTTGATTCCTTGAAGGCCTCTTGTAGGGCCACCGTTAATCTGTGATTAGAAGGCATGCCTGGCTCAAGGAGCAAAATCTGCCTGATCATGTTAAAGCTAAATTGTTGGATGCCCCTTTGCAGCATGATACTCTGGTAATAAGACAGAAGAGGTTTTAAAGAAAATGGAAGACTAAGCTAAATCTATGCAAACTGTAAACGATTTCTTGCAAGTGCAGCCATCCAGGTTCAGTAGGCACTGACCTACTAAAAATTGGTCCTTTTCTGTGTCCAACAGAGCCACTCAGGGCAAACCCAGACACACAAAAGGCTCCAGATATCAATCACAGGGTTTTTGCAGGTCGAAACAATGGGGTGCCTCCACCTCCAAATCTGGAGGAACAAAGCACAACCCTACAGTAAGCAGTCTCAATGACTTTCCTCTACCATCTCCAAGCACTTATCTTTTGGCAGCTCTTTTTGGGGGAAAGCTAGCACTTCATGCTCAAAATTGGCAGTTAAATACCCAGGACAAGTGGGTATTAAACTTTGGGCGAAGATTTAATTGTATCCCAGGAGTACAGATTTCTTTTCCATACTTTGCCAATTCCAAATGAATGGCTGGATCTGCCACAAAACCAGTGGGCAGAGGCCCAGAAACAAGTCCTGTCCCTCATGGATATGGGGGCTATTCAACCGGTACCCGAAAAAGAAAAAGGACAAGATGTCCTTCAAGGATGCAACTGCAGTCCTGACATATGGGTTGTCCTGCCTCCGGCAGCCCTTCGGTCGGCCGGATTCCAAAGTCTGGGTCCGGCATCGGCTGATGTCGCCCTTTCCCCAATGTCAGAGCGCCTGGGGTATAAAAGCGTCAGCCGACGCCGTCTTCAGTCTTTCTTGCCGCACGGCGCCCGAAGCAGAAGCAGTTTGCTAGTGCCGGTCAGCCAGCTCCTGTGTTTTCAGCTACTGAAGTCTTCAAAAAAGCTAAGTACCCCGTTGGGGACCTTTTCTTGCCTCAGCCAATGTCAGATAAAACTGTAAAAGTTAATAATTGTTTAACTTGTGGGAAAAAATACCTCATAAGGATTTCCACTCTTGCTGCTTACCCTGCCTAGGCCCAGAACATAACGTCTCGGCCTGTACAGCTTGTGCTTCTTTCAATAAACACACTCTTAGGCGTCTGTCAGAGTTTGCACAGGATTATTTTGGGGAAGATTTCTGTTATACCATGCCGTCGGAGCTTCCGACAGCACATTTACCTAAAAAACGGAAGGATAAGGACGGACACCCGCGGTCTCGGCCGACACCACGCTTAGGCCTACCGCGAGTGTCTCGGTCTCTTCTGAGCCGGTTTCACAACCGCTACAGACCGACGACACCGCCTCACCGGTTATTTCGGTACCGGAGGCCAGCTCGGTGCCGGTTTCTGTTCTCCCCTCTGAGACCGTAGCCCAGGATATTTCTGACACCACTTCAGTGGATAAGACTGCTCCAGCACGTGGGGCTGCCAGGCCTCCAGTGTCTATGTCCATTAAGGCCTACACACGTGCTAAGGCTGCCAAACAGGCTAAGTCTCTCCCTCCAAGATCTGTTTCTCTGGGATCCACTTCTGGTTCTCAAATTTTAAGTTTAGCTGAGGACCTTATTTCTTTAGTAAGGGGTTCTCAGCCACATCCTGATAGAGGCTCTCAGCCGCCTACTGTCAAGAGGCCTAGGGTTGAACAGGTAGATCCCCAGTCCTCCGATGAGGCCTCAGGTGATTCTGCACAGTCAGACTACCAGGATGAGGCCTTCCCGGCCTACGAGGATTCTGATGCGGAGGAATCCATTCCTTCTGCTTCTCCTCCTGAGGAGTTTTCCTTTGGGGAAACTCTTCATTCCATGAGGGAACACTTCAAATGGCAAGGCCAAGAATACTCAGATTCTAGGAAAAGGTTAAGGGAGTTTTTAAAGCTACCTCAGCATAGACCCTTAGCTATTCCTCCAGTTTTAGATGATGTGTTCTTAGAATCTAGTGTTTCCCTTGACTCCCTCCTCCCTGCTCCTGTCAAGCCAGACAGGTACTACAGTGTCACAGACACACATCAATTTCTGTACAAGAGCCATACTGCTGACCCTGAAACTATTTCTCAGGGGCCTCAAGGGGTTTCCTCCACTACTGCTAAGAATCCACTTCCTTCGGAAAGAGATTCTAGGGCTTTAGAAAGGTGGGTCAAGAAAGTATATACATCTTCCACCCTTTCTATGCGAGCATTAAATTGTCAATTTCATATGATTCAGTATCAGGAATACATGTTGGATGACTTGCAAAAGAAATTGGCTTCCCCTGAACCATTAGATAGAAAGGGGTTACAGGAATTGGTTCATAATACTCAGCAGGTTAGCAACCGTTTCCTTCAGTGTGGATATGATGCATTGGAAGCTTCATGTAGAGCAGCAATGGCAGGTGCGGTCATACGCAGACATGCTTGGTTAAAGGAACAAACATTGCCAGACCATGTGAAAATTAAGCTTTTGGACGCACCACTAGAGAAACATAAGCTATTTGGTGCTACTGCACAAGAGGTTTTAAAGAAAATAGAGGCAAAGGCAAAATCAGTGCAAACAGTCAGATTTCCTCCAGGTACAGCCTCCAAGATTCAGCAGGAATTGGCCTTCTAAGCATTGGTCCTTTCCAGACACAGACAAATTTCAAAGAGGCAAAAACAGACGTGGCAGAGGTAGAGGGCAAACTCGAGGCTCCTACAGAGGACGTCAATGGCAGCCTCCGAACCAGAGAGGTGGGGCAGGACCTTCCACTGCTCCGCAGGGACAATCTCAATGACTTGACTTTGACTCTGCCATCCAGGGCTCAATTAGAAGCACCTTTGGGCGGAAAATTATCTTTATCCTCACAAAATTGGCACAATATTACAAAGGACAAATGGATACTGGACATAATAGACAAAGGATACAGATTCCATTATCATACACTACCAACAAGACATGGGAGGCCGAACCTGCCACCAAATCAAAGGGCAGAGGCACTCAAACAAATAACAAACCTACTTCAAATAAGAGCAATAGAGAAGGTTCCTTCTGCAGAACAAGGCCAAGGATTTTATTCAAGACTGTTACTTGTTCCAAGAAAAGAAAACCAATGGAGACCCATTCTGGACTTGTCCGCACTGAATACTTACCTTATTGTGCCAAAATTCAAAATGCTGACTTTACAGCAACTCCTTCCCATGCTGGGCAAGGGGTCTTGGCTGGTAACTCTGGACCTCAAGGAGGCATACCTGCATGTCCCAATCGGACAAAGTTGCAGAAGATACCTCAGATTTCTTGCAGGGTCAGAGCATTATCAATTCTCAGCATTGCCCTTTGGCTTATCTACTGCGCCCAGAGTGTTCACGAAATGCCTGGCATCAGTAATTGCACATTGCAGACTTCAGGGGATACAAATATACCCTTACCTGGATGACTGCCTTATACAAGCGGACAGCCAACAAGCCTTGTTAAAAAACTTGGACTATGTCATTCACCTACTGCAGGCCTTGGGATACACAGTCAATATTCAGAAATCAAGTGTCGTACCATCCCAACAAATACCTTTCCTGGGTGCCACACTGGACACAAACACCCAGATGGCGTTTCTGACAAAAGAAAAACAAAAACAATTACCAGAATACTTCAGAAAATTAGCAACACACACCCAGATGACTGCAAGGAAAATCCTGCAGGCCGTGGGTTTCATGGCATCTTGCATTCTTCTGATTCCACACGCACGGCTGCATGTGAGGAAACTACAATGGTATCTAAAAAGTCTATGGTCTCAACACAGCCACAGCCTGGAAGCATTGATCCCACTCATTCCATGCCTTCAAAAGGAATTTCTGTGGTGGGCTCAAGCAAGCCAGATAAACAAAGGTCTGCCTTTCAGCAAGCCTCATACAAGTCATACCATAACAGACGCCTCAGACCATGGATGGGGGGTGCACATGGAGGGCAGAGGGTGGGAGGGTGCCGTAATGGTTAAGGTGTTTACCTTAGAAGCACAAGGTGCAGGGTTTGATTCTCACAGGTGGTAATTGGCTAGGCTTAAAACTGGTCCATGAAGGCAGCTAGCCTAGTAATAATCTATGAATCTATGAAAAGATGCATTCAAGGACAATGGACACAAAAAGAAAAGCACCTGCACATCAACCAAAAAGAAATGCTGGCAGTGATGCATGCAATCAAGGCCTTCAAAGTTCATGCATCAGGGCCATCTACTAATAAAGACAGACAATACCACAGTTATGTGGTACGTAAACAAGCAAGGAGGTACCCATTCCTACCCTCTTTGCAGACTGGCAATGAATCTCTGGGATATTTCCCTACAATTGAAAGTAGAGCTACAATCCCAGTTTGTACCAGGGAAGGACAATGTTCTGGCGGACAGCCTAAGCAGAGACATCATAGATCCACACGAATGGATGTTGCATCCAGACATTTTCTTACAAATAACTCAAGCTTGGGGAAGGCCGGACATAGATCTTTTTGCCTCCCAACTCAATCACCATCTGAAAAAGGTTTGCACAAGGACATACCATCCTCAAGCTTGGAAGGTGGACGCTCTCTCCTTCAGTTGGAACTCTCTAACACTATATGCCTTCCCACCTCTTCCTTTGATAACCAAGGTGTTACTAAAGATCAAGACAGAGCAACCGAAAGTCATACTGATAGCTCCAGACTGGCTAAGACAACACTGGTACCCACTGCTACGGAGCTTGACACACCAATCCGTGGCTCCTTCCTCAAAGGCCACTTCTTCTGACAGCACAAATACAGGACACTACACCCCAGCTTGAAAACATTGAAGCTGTCAGCTTGGAAGATTCCTTGACTATTCCTCAGGATACACTTTCCAAAAGGGAAAAAGATATCATCCTGGAGGCGCGCAGACCTTCCACTAGAAAAACATACTCAGCAAAATGGAAGAGATTTCTTATCTGGAACAGCAAAAAGGGTCAAGACCCATCAGTGATGAGCATTCCACAGATCCTAGAATATTTGGCTGAAATGCTCCACAATGGCCTTTCATATTCTTCCATAAAAATACATGCTTCAGCAATATCTGCCAAATATAACACTGATCCGCCTGTATTTTCTCACCCATTGCTAAGACAGTTTCTAAGAGGTATAAAGAACATCAACCCTCCAAGGAAACCACCAGTGCCTGCATGGGACCTCAACTTCATGCTGGAAAAATTAACTCTTCCTCCCTTTGAACCAGCAGCATCTTCAGAGTTGAAATTTCTGATCTGAAGTAGGAGATTCATTTGTCTGCAACCTGTGGGTTATGGATCCGATATCTGATCTGAACCGGCATGGTTTACCAGCTATGGATCCAAGCTCTCAGCTCCTCCCCTCACCCATAATGCCCTGCTCTCCCCTCATGACCTCAGATCTCGTTTGCCGCGCTGGTGACCAGATTTGTGTTCCTAAGCTCTTCAGCTAAGTGCAGTTTTTCAGTGTTTAAAGTGCTAAAATTTGAATTTTTGTGTGAAAGTTGTGTGGAAGTTTAGGTTTCCCTATTACTTAATTATACTTTTAGTGTTTTAAAATTTAATTTTACTTATCCCTCCCCTCGCTGGTAGCGTAGTGTGTGTTTGGGCCTGTTGTGTGGTTTAGTTACTTTTGCTTTAACTTTAGTTTAAGTAACTTTTTGGTATTTGGGATGTCTGAACAACCCAAAGCTGTATTCTCCAAGTGCTCCGAGTGTGGCCATAAGCTTTCCCCGGCTGATGGCCACACTCTGTGTGTTAGATGCCTTGGGGTTGAACACCTCACTTCTGGATGTTCCATTTGTGCAGGGTTCAACCCCAGGGCATTGAAGGAGCAGAGGTCCAAGCTTGTCTTGGCGGGTCTTTTGCCACCGGACTCTGCTCCGGCCTCCTCTCCTTCGGGGGTAACCGTTTCTACGGTTGTCTCCTCTCCGGCTCCCCCTCCTCCTCCTGGGACTCAACCTCCCTGTAGTGGTTCGGAGGAGAGGGAAGCTAGAAAGAAGGACCGGAGGGAGAAGCACCATAAGCGGGCAGAGACCTCTGTTTCGGCCCCGCCAGCCAAGCGGGCTTCTCCTCCGGCCTCCTTGTCTGCTGGCTCTCCCCTCCTCGGCTCCAGTCTCCTGTGTGTTTTTCACCGGGACCTGAGGAGGAGGAGACCCGATCTCCATCGAGGCTATCTAGGAGGCACTCGAGGCCTACCTCGGTAGCCTCGTCGAGATCAACTTATAGCCTGTCAGACGCTGATCTGGACCGGATGATGAGAAGGTTCATCCAGGCCAAGATGCAGATGGGAGTGCTCTTGCCTCCCCCCCCCCCCCCTCTGGGGGGGAGCTCGACCCCTTTTTTCAAGCCAATTGCTCCTTCTCCGACCCGCTACCCGGGTTCGGAGCAGTTGGAGCTGCAGCCGAGCCGGGTGGGGCGGCGCCGATAGTACTTGGTACCGGATCCGACCCTGCCTCGAGTGCCGGATCCGACCTCGAGCCTGGATCCGAGCCGGATCCGGGGATCAGTGCTCCTTCGGCGCCGTCTGTGTCGGAGCGCACTGTCCCGGATCTGAGCGCCGTCGCTGGCTCGATCCACCTCGGATCCGAGGGGGAGCCGATTGTCGGATCCTTTGGTCGAGGTCGGCTCCCCTTCGGCTTTTGATGTAGTGGAGAGGGCCCTGTTGAGGGTCTCCGGACCCCCGGCACTTGCTTATGCTCCGTCCCGCGCTCCCTCTGCACTGGGTCAGGCTTCCACCATCCGGCCCTTGGGACAGCCCGCTCCTTTGCCCCAAGCTGTTCCCCTGGAACAGGTTACTGATTGCGAGGAGTCCTCTGACAGCCCCCCCGAGGATGTTCCCCGCAAACATACGTGCAAAAGGAGGCACATTGACTCCCCCGAGTCTCTCACAGAAGACATGGATTTGGAGGAAGGGGAAGGCTCCCCACGGTCACCCCCCGAGGATGTCTCATTTGGAGACATCATGGAAATGCTCCGCATAAGGGGGGGGTGGTCTGCCCCCAAGTCTTCCTCGGACGAGTCCATGTTCTTGGAGGCATTTGAAGCTGGCCAGTCTACCTCTTGGGTGTCCCCTCCTGCCGACCCCCTGGTGGACCTCATTACCACCAGGGCGTGGAAGGAACCGGACACCGTGGAGCCAATCCCTAAAAGGCCCGACCGTATTCTGTCCCCCGGCTGACCGTGCCCATTGGAGTAAGGGGCCTCCGGTAGATGCCATGTTGACGGCGGCGGCCACCAAGAGGGAACTTGTTCAGGAGAGTCCCTCAGTCCATCCCCCGAGCAAGGAGTCTCGGATGATGGACCGCTTGGGGAAGCGGATGTTTAGTTCAGCGACCTTCTTTGTGAGGGCGCTGAACTATCTGGCACACGTGATTAGGATGCAGCGCGATCTTATTAAAGAATACGCTGCATCCCCCCCAGAGTCCCATGTCGGAGGAGGACAAAGTACTGCACTCCACCCGCATGGCCACTCTCAGGTCCGCCACCAATACCTCTATGCGGCTACTGTCTCATGCTACGGAAGGTGCTGCTAGAGCCGCAGGGGCAGGCCTAGTTACTAGATGTCAGGCCTGGCTCCATCATTGCGATTTCTCAGAGCCCTTCAAGGCGTCATTTGCGAACGCCCCCTTCGATGGTTCTGCCCTCTTTGGCAAAACTGTTCGCGACACTTTGACCCAGAGCGAGAAGGACGGGAAGACGCTGTCTGCCTTCGGAATCCGCTTCTCTGCACCCCAGAGGCCCTATTCTAGGAACCAAAAGGGACAGAAGAAGATGTGGTTCTGGAAGTCGCAGCAATCTCAGCCTGCTCCGGACAACCAGTCCTTCCGTGGCAGAGGAGGACAGGGAGGACGCCCCCTAGGGGCAGAGGGGCTCCCAGGAACTTTGGGTCCAGAGAACCCTTCTCTGAACGGCCCGCGCAGCTGCCCTGAGGGGTTGCCCGGCTGCTCCACTCTGGAGGCAGTCGGGGGACGTTTTTCGCAGCACCTAGCGGCATGGGAGTCCATAACATCAGACCGCTGGGTCCTCCAGATCATATCCAGAGGATACCGTATACCCTTTCTTCACTTGCCAAAATTAAAGTCCCTCCCCGACGTTCCACCCGGTCAGTGGGAGGCCGCTTTGGCAGAAATTGGCCATCTGCTAAAGAAAAGAGCCATCCAGCCCGTCCCCCCAGACCAGATTGGATCAGGGTTCTACTCCAGGTTCTTTTTAGTGCCAAAAAAGACAGGGGATCTAAGATCAATTTTAGACCTTTCACTCTTGAACCTGGCAGTTCCCAAGGAGAAGTTCCGAATGGTCACGTTGCAGTCTATTCTCCCCCTTCTGGGAGAAAATCACTGGATGTGCTCCATAGACCTCAAGGATGCGTACTACCACATACTAATGGACAGGCGCTCCAAGAGGTTTCTCCGCTTCCGGCTGGGAGCCAGTCACTACCAATTCTGGGTCCTTCCCTTTGGTCTCACCACAGCCCCCAGGGTGTTCACCAAAGTATTAGCAGTGGTAGCGGCCCACCTGAGGCTTCAGGGGGTATAGGTCTTTCCCTACCTGGCTTCTCACTGCCCCAACAAGGCATCTACTACTATTGGCGCGAGACTCCTTTCTCCATCTTGCTCCCCGTCTGGGCATCACAATAAACACAAAAAAATCCAACCTAGCACCCACGCAGTTCATAGATTTTTATAGGTGCCAGGTTAGACACAAGGACATTAAAAGCCTTCCTCACTGCGGACAGAGTTCAAAATCTGCAATTCCAGGTGCGGGCCATTCTTCCCTCAAACTCAGTTCCGGCGGAGTTGGTCCTGAGGGCCCTAGGGTCCATGGCGGCAGCAATAGCGCTTCCTCTCGCCAGGTTCAATATGCACATCCTTCAATGGACACTCCTAGTTCAGTGGTCGTATCTTGCTCTTCCTATGCATCATCCCATTGCGATCAGCAAGGCTTGCAAGCGGTCCCTCCTGTGGTGGCTACACTCTCTAGATCTCCACGGATGCCGCCCATTTTGTGCTTTTCCCCCTCTCGCCACGGTGACCACGGACGCCTCCCGCCTCGGGGGGGGGGGCATTTTGCAGGCCGGACGGTCCAAGGCACGTGGAACGATTCAGAGACCTTACTGCATATCAACGTTCTAGAGATGAGAGCAGTGCTCTTAGCGTTGCTAGCACTTCAGGCCTTTCTTCCCTTGGGAACAATTGCGATACAATCCGACAACATGTCGGTTGTCTGGTATATCAACAAACAAGGAGGAACCAGGTCTTACCCTCTTTGTCGAGAAGCCATGAGAGTGTGGGAATGGGCAATCTCCACCAACCGCTTTCTCATAGCAACGCATATTCCGGGTCGGTCCAACATCCTGGCGGACAAACTCAGTCGCACCATTCTCACCCCTTACGAGTGGTCTCTCAATACTCAGGTAGCGGAACGCATCTTCGCACGGTGGGGAACTCCTTGTTGCGATCTTTTTGCCTCTCCCTCAAAGACCAAGTGCGACAGTTTTTTCGCTCTGATACCTCCTCCCGGATATTCCCCAAGAGACGCTCTGGTGCATGCTTGGCCACCCGGTCTTCTTTATGCTTATCCCCCCTTGCCTCTAATGCTCCAAGTTCTTCAGAAAGCCTCTCGGTTGGGGTGCAGAATGATTCTCATTGCTCCATTTTGGCCTCGACAGATCTGGTTCCCCTTCCTAAGGTCTCACTCAGTGAATCCTCCTTGGATTCTAGATCCCATTCCGGATCTGATATCTCATCCATCCCACTTATCTCCTCCGAACCTGGACAACCTGAAGCTGACCGCTTGGCTGCTCCAGTTCCACTCTTGATCAGGACTCCCGGTATTTCGTCCCCTGTTAAGGCCATCTTGGTGGCAGCTCATAAGCCATCCACTAGGAAAGTCTACCGCAGCAAGTGGAAACGGTTCTCTTTGTGGGCGGAGCGGCAAGGCCTAAACCCTTCACAGTTCCTCTCCCTTTGGTGCTTGATTTTTAACCACTCTTTTAATGATGGTGCCAGCAGTTCCACGGTCAAAGTACAACTTGCGGCAATTTCTCATTATCACATTGGTCATGACTCCAATCCACTGATGTCGGCCAAGTTATGTAAGATTTTCCTTAAAGGTACTTTTCTTCTCAGGCCCCCTGTAAAGCAAGCGGTTCCTCCTTGGGACCTTTCCTTAGTTCTCCAGGCCTTGACCGCCCCGAACCGGCTACGGTAGATCTGAAATTTTTATCTTTCAAGACCGCCTTCTTAGTAACCATTACTTCGGCCAAGAGAGTCTGAGCTTCAAGCATTATCAGCTAAACCTCCTTACTTGGTCTTTCATCCGGACCGTGTTTACCTCAGGACCAACCCGTCCTTTCTTCCTAAGGTAGCTTCTGAAGCAAACATTAATCAATCCATTAACCTCCCTGTCTTCTTTCCTAAATATGAAAACAAAGGTGAATACAAGCTTCACTCCTTAGATGTTCACAGGCAACTTAGATTTTATCTAAACAGGACGGCTGGTCATAGGCAATCCGACCAGTTGTTCATTTCCTTTGCTAAATTTAATTTGGGCAAACCAATTTCTAAAGTCTCATTATCTCGCTGGATTTCACAATGTATGTTATTGGCTTATCAAGCTTCGGGAAGGCCCGCACCGGAGGGTGTACATGCCCATTCAACCCGGTCAGTCTCTACCTCGGCAGCCTTTAAGGCTAGGATTCCTCTAGATGATATTTGTGCAGCAGGCACGTGGGCTTTATCTCATACTTTTATTTCCCACTACAAGTTGGATCTTACATCTAGGGGTAGAGCATCCTCCGGAATATCCTTCCATGATGGCCGCCCAAGATTCAGGTAGCTGGGGACTCTGTCCCACAGGTTGCAGACAAATGAATCTCCTACTTCAGATTTAGAAGTTATGTACTCACCATAACGTTCCATCTGAGTAGGTGTATTCATTTGTCTGCAACCATCCTGCCCTCCTATCCCCCTAGCCTTTCAGTTTCCTGCATATGATGTTACCCTTTTCAGGGTGTTCTTGCTGTTGGCAAACTCTATCTGAGGTCATGAGGGGAGAGCAGGGCATTATGGGTGAGGGGAGGAGCTGAGAGCTTGGATCCATAGCTGGTAAACCATGCCGGTTCGGATCCGATAACCCACAGGTTGCAGACAAATGAATACACCTACTCAGATGGAACGTTATGGTGAGTACATAACTTCTAATTTTGGAAGACCGCTTTCCTTCTGGCAGTAACCTCAGCAAGAAGAGTCTCTGAGCTACAGGCCCTTATGGCAATACAACCATTTCTCATTTTTCATCAGGACAGAGTTTCTTTGAGAACCAGTCCGTCATTCATGCCAAAGGTGGTATCCAGGGTGTCCCTGAATCAAGCTATTCACCTGCCTACCTTCTTTCCCAATCCTCAAAATAGACTTCTGCACACCTTGGACATACACAGACAGTTGCGCTACTACTTGGACAGAACAAAGTCTTTCAGAAAATCTGACCAGCTTTTTGTAGCTTGCGCTGCTGGATTGCAGGGAAAAGCAATTTCCAAACAGACAATTTCTAAATGCATTGGAAATTGCATTTGATTCTGCTACTCCTTTCATGGAAAAACTGTGCCAGCTGACATCAGGCCACATTCCACCAGAGCTACAGCCACCTCCACAGCGCTTTTAAGAGGAGTGGCAACAAAGGACATTTTAGAAGCTGCTACATGGAGCTCCGTGCATACATTTTCCAAACATTACAACCTGCCTTTATATTCCAGATCCAGAGCAGGGTTTGCTTCTGCAGTCCTGCAGGGCATTTTAGCTACACCATCCTTGTCTTAGTGCCTACCACCCCCAGGTTGGCTATGGTATTCAACCCATATGTCAGGACTGCAGTTGCATCCTTGAAGGACATAGTACAGTTTTGTACCTACCATAAATGTAGATGTCCGATAGGTATGCAACTGCAGTCAGGTTTTCCTCCCCTACCCTCTGTGGTATTCTTTTGGGTTTCTACCCCTCATTTTAGCTACCTGGAGTAATCTTTTATGGTGTATTTGTTTTTATGTTGTACTTGTCTGGAATTTTTTCTCTATTTTCAAAATTTAGCCTTCCTTAGAGGGCATCTGGGGCAAGAAACACTGAAGAAGATGGCGTCGGCTGACGCTTTTATACCCCAGGCGCTCTGACTTTGGGGAAAGGGCGACATCAGCCGACGCCGGACCCAGACTTTGGAATCCGGCCGACCGAAGGGCTGCCTGAGGCAGGACAACCCATATGTCTGGACTGCAGTTGCATACCTATCGGACATCTACATTTATGGTGGGTACAAAACTGTACTGTTTTCAAGACTTTTCCTGGCACCCAGAAAAGACTATTCATGGCATCCAATACTGGACTTACTGATTCTGAACATGTTCCTGGACATTCCAAAATTCAGAATGCTGATTTTACGACAACTCCTGCCTATGCTAGGCAAGAATGCTTGGTTAGTAACTCTAGACTTAGAGGCATACCTGCATATCCCAATAAGGGAATCATGCAGAAGATACCTCCGCTTCAAAGCAGGTTTTTTGCATTACCAATTCTCTGCACTGCCCTTTGGTTTATCTACTGCGCCCAGGGTCTTTACAAAGTGCCTGGCACCAGTAATTGCATTCTGCAGACAAACATTCAAATTTATCCTTATCTGGACGATTGTCTTATTTAAGCAGAGGACAAGGACACTCCAACATCTGGCGTTTGTAAAAAGGCTTCTATCATGCCTAGAGTACACCATAAATGAAAATAAATCACAACTGGTACCCTCTCAATTACATTCCTGGGTGCAAGCTTGAATACAACTGTCCAGATGGCTTACCTCATGCCAGACAAAGGCAACTGACAACGTACTTCAAAAAAATGGCAACAAAAACCCAGTTATCTGCAAGACAAATTCTGCAGGCTTTGGTGTTGATGGCATCCTCCATTCCGCTAATTCCATATGTGAGACTGCATATGAGGAAACTACAGTGGTACCTAAAAAGTTTATAAAGTCAACATTGTCACAGCCTGGAAACAATGATTCCACTCATTCACTGCCTACAACAGGAGTTTATTTGGTGGGCAGAGACATGTCACCAAAACAAGGGGCTGTCATTCACTCTACACCCTGCCACCTAAACTCCCTGCCACCTAAACCCTAACTACAGACTCATCAGACTATGCTTGGGGGGCCCATCTGGCAGGGAGATGCATTCAGGGCAAATGAAGCCAGAACCAAATGCATCTGCATATAAACCAGAAAGAAATGCTAGCTGTTCAGAATGCTCTGACAGCCTTCAAGGACTTACTTCATCCAGGACATCTACTGATAAAGACGTACAACACCACAGTTTTGTGGTACATAAACAAGCAGGGGTGTACACATTCCTATCCCCTTTGCAGACTAGCCATGGCCTTGTGGAACACAGCCTTGACTTTGCAAGTATATCTTCAAGCTCAATTCCTGCCAAGAAAGAAAAATACTCTGGCAGACTACCTAAGCAGAAATCTTATGGACCCGCACGAATGGAAACTGGATCCACAAATCTTCAGCATGTTAGCACAGAAATGGGGGAGCCCAGACATGGATCTACTTGCTTCTCCCCAAAATTATCAGACAAATTCTGCACAAGAACTCATCACAAAAAAGAGGATGCTCTATCCTTCAGCTGGAAAAACCCATCAGTCTATGCCTTTCCTCCTCTGCCTTTACTCTCCAAGGTCTTACTAAAAGGCAGACAGGAAAAAACAAAAAAGATCCTAATTACTCCGGACTTGCCTCGCCAGCACTGGTAACCGCTTCTAAGGAATGTCGCACCTTCCTCCATGGTACTTGCCTCAAATACCTAATCTACTGCCTCAGCAGAACTATCAAATTCTGCACACTCTGCTCCAAACTCTGAATCTTGCAGCATGGCTAATCAACCAATTATTCAAACCACACCTCTCAGTAAATCTGTGATGGATGTCATTTTGGAAGCCAGAAGGCCTAGTACTAGAAAATCTTATGCTGATAAATGGAGGAGATTCTGTGCTTGGAACCAAGCACAAGGAATAGACGCAGCAAAGCCCAATATGCCTCAGATTTTACAATACTTAACTGAGATGCTTGACAAGGGCCTAGCTTTTTCAATAAAACTCCATGTCTCTGCCATCTCGGCTCATTAAAACACAGAGCCTCCCCTCTTTTCTCATCCACTGTTGAAACAGTATCTTAGAGGGGCTAAAAATTTAAGGCCTCCCAGGAGAGAACCAACTTCTGCATGGGACCTCAATTTTTTGGAAAAACTCACCCTGCCTCCTTTTGAACCAGCAGCTACTGCGGATATAAAATTTCTTTCTTGAAAAACAGCTTTTCTTTTGGCAGTCACTTCAGCAAGAAGGGTTTCAGAACTACAGGCTCTCATGGCAGTGGAGCCTTTCTTTATATTTTACCTGGACAGGGTGGCCCTCATTACCAATCCTTTTATGCCTAAGGTAGTATCCAGTGTGGCTCTTAACCAGACCATTCACCTGCCAACATTTTACCCAAATCCGCAGAACAAGGGGGAGCGGTTTCTGCATTCATTGGATGTACACAGACAGCTAAGATTCTACTTAAACCAGACCAAATGTCTAAATGTCTGAGCAACTACTGATAGCAGGATGCGTTTCTGCTATTTGCACCATAAGCCTGTGTCCAGGGGGATCGGATCACATTCCACCAGGTCTGTTTCTACTTCAGCAGCTTTTCTCAGAGGGGTCCCAACCAAAGGCATTCTAGAAGCTGCTGCTTGGAGCTCTGTTCATACATTCACAAAGCATTATCATTTACCTTTTTTCTCTAAATCCAAGGCATGCTTTGCCACTGCAGTCCTGCAGGGCCTTATAGCCACTCCTAATGCTGTTTAATTCCATCCTCCCATGCATAGCTTTGACATTCTACCCAAATGTAATGACTGCAACAGTGAAACACGAAGAACATAGTACAGTTGTGTACACTTACCGTAAATGTAGATGTTGGAGAGTGTTCACTGTTGCAGTCCGGGTTACCCACCCGCCATCCCCCATTCTATACCTTTTCTTTCCTTCACTATACTCAAAAGCCTTTGTGGTGTATTTGCTTTTTAGGTGAAGGTAAAGTTTGTTTCTAAAAGTGCATTTGGTATATATTTACAGTTTATTTATATATATTTTTGCTCCCCATTTGGGGCACACCTGACATCTGGGGTAAGAAAAACTGAATAAAATGGTGTCGGCTGCATGTTTTATACCCCTGACCTGATGTCCTGGAAGAGGAGACAGCAACCAACGCAGGACCCAAGACTTTGTTATTCAGGCTGACTGAGGGCAACTGCCAGCAGATTACCCAAATGTAATGACTGTAACAATGAATACATTCTAATATCTACATTTATGGTAAGTGTACACAACTGTACTTTTTTCCAGCTGCCTGATTTGTAAAGTTATCAGCTTTATTCTCAGTAACCTTTCTACATTTTTCCTGAAACTAGGAGCACTTAAAGACTCAAAGTCTTAAGGCTTGCCAGTGTAAGAGCACCTGCTGTATTTGATTTGGTATGTCCCAATAATGCTGTGGGCTCATGAATTTGTTTTCACAGTTTACAGTATACGCCCCAATCATGCGCTGGGCTCATGTACTTGTTTTAACTTCATCTGTAACTTTTAATTTTTTTTTTCTCTCTTGCTTTCTCTCATACATTCGTACATTGACGGAATAAAACATCTCTCGTACCTTTTACTTTTCAGTCATGAGGGTACCACCCTCAACACAAGGCACTTCCTTGTGTTAATTTTTCCTTTACTGTATGTGCACATACATTTACTATTCTCATTTGCTGTGGGGTCATCCAAATATTACCTTGCATACCTTACAACTCAAAAACAGCCGTGCACTGATTCTACATTTTGCTAAAATTTTTAAAATGGAAAAAACAAGCTAACCCCTTTCTCCTTTAGAAAACATTTTCCCTGCCAAAGCTAGTATATTGCACATCCTGAACAGTTGCAGCTCTGAGTCTCTGACTATTCCATACAAAGTAGTGTGGATTATGTGTAATGCAAGTGATATTTTATTCCTTAAAATATTCAGTAAGGGACCACCCAGCCCCCCCAAAAAAGTTTTACTACATGGACTGTAGACTACAGTGAGATTTCAGTACATTCTTTTACTGAGCCAGTATCATGAAGTCATGTTTGCACATTACTGTTTTGCTGAAATTTAAAAAATGTGGAGATGAGTAGAATGCCAGGAAATTACCAAAACAGCATGTCACAAGACAACTGTACCTCAAAAAGAAATGGGCACGCAAAAATAAGTTAACATAATTGCTTGTATACAGAAATATGATTTAATCAAAAGTTACTAGTAATAAAACACAGTAAAATAATCAAGAATTTTATTAAACTTGCAAAAATTAATGTTTATATAAATCTTTTTCTACTGCTGGCAAAATGATTAAATACATAACTCATGTTGGACTACAAAAGAACACCCAGAACAAAGGCCACTAATTTAGCTACTTTTGTGACTGCAGCTAGATAACTTCAAAGTATAGTGTAAAAGAAGCTCTGAGCAAAACCTAAATGAGGGTGATTAACAAAAGAAAAGAAGCAGCCCTTTTACAGAAGGAATACAAACTGACAATGAGTCACACATTTCCCATTATATGTCAGTGGCATGGGAATTCACAGTGACTTCCTTATGTCTGGCATGAGTCATAGAATAAAGACTTGAAATGCTTTATGGGAAAGAAGGTTGAAGCAGAAGATCACGTTGCTATGCAAAGTCCCATCGGTAGCCTTGTTGTGGTAAACATGCTAAAAATGCAAATAAAGCACTTGGTGATTTTTGAGGTGTTAAAATATGTCTGGAAACAGACTGAAAAAATTTTTTTATTCTAGGGTGGAGTTTTCCTTTAAACCTTCCCAATATGGCTGGAGCAGAACTGAAGCTTCTCCTGGGGGTGGGGGGGGGGTGGGGGTATGTTCTGCATCTTAACCCACCAAGGAAATGTGCCCCCCCCCCCCCGATCTCAGTTTTGTGCTCGGAAAGCTTACATTGCTTCCCTTGAAACCAGTATCTTTGCTCCTTTAAAGTTCTGCACTTGGAAAACTGTCCTGTTGTAGGGGGTGTATATCACTTAATCGAAAACCCAAACGATCGAACCACTATTCATTGAACCCTGTACATTGAAACCTCAAACCATCAAACAGACTTTCAATCAAAATTTTTCCCAGGACAAAACTGTTTGCCACCATCGGAAATTTGCCCATTTTCCCACTCTAGTGTGATCTCTGAGTTGGTATGTTTAGTTGATGGGGGAGATCGCCCCACACCAGAGTGGCTTTTAAATTTTATTTCTTTGACTGTGGCTAGATTGGCTGAGTGTTTTGTCCTGGGAAATATTTAGATTAAACATTCCTTTGGTTTGAGGTTTCGATGAAAAGGGTTCAATTGTTTGGGTTTTCGATTTAAGTGATATAAACCTTGTGCCGGTTCATAGGTAAATAGTTGGCTATAGGTTTGTAGACTGTACAAACCTAGCTAACAGCCAGAGGTCAGAATCAAACTCTGTACTTGCATCTTTTTTTCTTTCGGCTGTTCCCATTAGGGGTCGCCACAGCAGATCTGATGTTAGTGTTACACTGCTGCAGTCGTCACACTTGGGTTATCCTGCCGTCAGGCGGTCCCGCAGTCGGCCAGAGTTCCAAAGTCTTGGTCTGGCGTCGGTTGCTGTCGCTTCTTCCCTGACGTCAGTGCGCCAGGGGGGTATACAAGAGGCATCCAACGCCATTTTCTTCAGTCTTTCTTGCTGCACGGTGCCCAAAGCGGAAGCAGTTCGCAAATGCTGGTCGGCCGACTCCTGAGATTTTCAAATCGAATTTCAGACCAAAGTATTCAGTAAAGCTAAGTACCCCGTTGGGGAACCTTTTCTTGCCTCAGTCCGATGTCAGAAAGTTAACGATTGCATTTCGTGTGGGAAGCAAATACCTCATAAGGACTTTCATTCTTACTGTATTCCTTGCCTAGGCACAGACCATGACGTCACAGGTTGTCTGTTTTGTGCTAGGTTTAACAAACGAACTATAAAACGTCGGTTTGATTTCGCCCAACATTATTTTGGTAGGAAATTTAATTATACCATGCCGTCGGAGCAACCAACTACCAGAATGCATAAAAAACGCAAAGATAAGGACAGGCAGCAGAGACCCAAACCAGACTCCGAGGCTTCTGCTAGGCCAGTCGCCGGTTCTCCAGTTTTCAGTGAGGCGCCTACGCAGCCCCTGACGACCGCTGATTCAGAACCCCAGGCGGCATCCGATTCCCAAGAGGAGATTGCTAGGCCTCCAGAACATTTATCTTTAGGCCCTTCCGACTCCATGGCTGAAGGAGATTCTGGTGCAGTTGAAATGCCTTCAGTTGCAGAAGGTGTCTTCAGACCGACTACACACACTATTAAATCCTATGCAAAGCTGAAAACTCCTTTAAAAGCAAAGAAGACTGTACAGCAGTCACCAGTACAATGCCCCATGCCTAAGAAACAGATGCTTAAGATGGCTGAAGACTTGGTTACCCTAATCAGTGGTTCTCATCCCCCTCCTGATAAAAGGCCTAGACAGGAGGAGGACTACGCTTCCTCTGATCAGGTCTCAATTTCCTCAGAGTCTTCTGAGGAACAGGAATATTCTTTTCCCCCTTATGAAGACTCTGATGCTGAAGAGTCTATTCCTTCAGCATCTCCCCCAGAAGACTACTCTTTTGGGGAAACTTTACATACCATGAGGGAACATTTCCACTGGGAAGGCCAGGATTGCTCTGATTCTAAGAAAAAGCTCCGAGAGATGTCCTTCAAGGATGCATCTGCAGTCCTTACAAATGGGTTGTCCTTTCGTCAGGCAGGCCTTCGGTCGGCCGGATTCCAAAGACTGGGTCTGGCGTCGGCTGATGTCGCACTTCACCCGACGTCATAGCTGCAGTTATTCGGGTATAAAGGTATCAGCCGACGCCATCTTTCTCAGTCTTTCTTGCCGCGTGGCGCCCGAAGCAGAAGCTGTTCACAAGTGCCGGTCGGTCAGAACCAGAGATTACTACTACCGAAGACTTCTAAAAAGCTAAGTACCCCGTTGGGGACTCTTTCTTGCCTCAGCCGATGTCAGAAAAAGTGAATAACTGTTTTTGTGGGAAACTAATACCTCATAAAGATTTCCACTCTTACTGCTTACCTTGTTTAGGCCCAGACCACGACGTAGCAGCTTGTCTAGCCTGTGCTTCTTTCAACCGGCGGAAGCTTAGACGTCGGTCGGAATTTGCTGAGGAGTTTTTCGGCTCCGCTTTTGCTTACATTATGCAGTCGGATACTCCGACTACGCAAATATCTAAAAAGCGCAAGGAAAAGGACTGACACTCGCGGTCCGCGGTTTCGGCCGAAACCGCGGTTAAGCCAACCGCGAGTGTCTCAGTTTCAGCTGAAACAGAGTCCACGGTTCTTCGGCCGAAAGCTTACCTCCTACCGAGGCCTCATCCAGCATGGCTGAATCTGCTACTGAAATCCCTCCCGCTCTTGCAGGTTCACAGGATTTATCTGATACTATCCCTTTGGATATTTCTACCCCTGCACGTGGAGCTGCTAGGCCTCCTGCATCCATGTCAATTAAGGCCTTTGCCAGGGCTAAAGCAGCAAAATCTACCAAAACTGCACCTGCTAAGACCCCCTCTCACAGGCCTAGCTCTAGTTCACAAATGCTTAGTCTAGCAGAGGATCTCATTTCTTTGATCCGGGGATCCCAACCACACCCAGACAGGGCCTCTCACCCTCCTCCAGAGAAGAGGCCTAGAGTAGAGCCCCCTGAGCCAGTTTCTTCAGATGACTCCTCTGATGAATCAGATAATTCAAACCCTCCAGAGAGCCCTTATTCTCCTTATGAGGACTCTGATGCAGAAGAGTCCATTCCTTCTGCCTCTCCGCCTGAGGAATTTTCTTTTGGGGAAACCTTGCATGCTATGAGGGAACAATTTCAATGGCAGGGCCAGGATTTTTCAGACTCTAGGAAAAGGCTTAGAACCTTTTTGCATTTGCCACAGCATAGGCCTTTAGCCATTCCTCCAGTACTTACTGTTGTGGATGATGCATTTAATGATGCTTGTACTGCTCCTGATTCTCTTCCTCCGGCCCCTGCTAAGCCCGATAGGTACTACAGGGTTCCGGACACACATTATCATTTGTATAAGGCTCCTTTTGCAGATCCCGAAACTATCTCCCAGGGACCCAAGGCTGTAGCAGCTACCTCTGCCAAAAAAACCCTCCCCTCTGAAAGGGAATCTAGGGCCTTAGAGAGATGGGGTAAAAAAGTTTACACTTCTGCTACTCTTTCAGCTAGGGCCTTGAACTGTCAATTCCACATGATTCAGTATCAGGAATTTGTTAGACCAATTAACTAAAAAACTGTCCTCGGATGAACCATTAGACAAAAAAATCTGTTCAGGAAATGGTACATAACATTCAGCAGGTCAGTAATCATTCCTTAAAATGTGGCTATGATGCACTGGAGGCTTCCTTTAGATCAGCCATGACTGGGACAGTGATCAGAAGACCTGCATGGTTAAAAGAGCAGTCCTTACCAGACCATGTTAAATCAAAGCTCCTAGATGCTCCCATGGATAAGCTCAATTTGTTTGGCTCCCCTGCACAGCAGGTGCTGACGAAGGTGGAAGAGAAAGCAAAATCTGTCCAGACAGTCAAGGATTTCTTGCAGGTCCAGCCTCCAAGGTTTAGCAGGAACTGGCCTTCCAAGAATTGGTCCTTTCCAGACACCTCCAGAGCTCAGAGAGGCAGGAATAGGCGCTCAAGAGGCAGGGGTCAATCCAGAGGTGCCTACAGGGGACGTCAGTGGCAGGCTAACAACCAGCGAGGTACAGCCACAGATCCAGCCACCACCACTTCCACAGGACAATCAGTGAGTTGGCTCTGGCACCGCCTACCAGGGAACAACTAGAAGCACCCTTAGGCGGGAAGCTAGCCTTATTTTCAGTAAACTGGCATTGCATCACAGGAGACAAATGGATTTTACAGACAATAGACCAAGGTTACAGGTTTCACTTCCATACTCTACCAAGGAAGAGAGGAATGCCAAACCTACCTCCAAATCAGAAAACAGAAGCTCTACAACAAATAACTCACTAAGGATGACAGCTGTAGAAAGGGTACCGTCTATGGAACAAGGGCAAGGATTTTACTCCAGACTCTTCCTGGTACCAAGAAAAGAAAACCAATGGAGACCTATTCTCGATCTGTCCGCTTTAAACACATACCTCATTGTTCCAAAATTCAAAATGCTGACCCTACAGCAACTTCTTCCCATGCTGGGCAAGGAGTCTTGGCTGGTAACTCTAGATCTCAAGGAGGCATACCTGCACGTCCCCATACGACCTAATTGCAGAAGATACCTCAGATTTCTTGCAGGATCAGAGCATTATCAATTCTCAGCATTGCCCTTTGGCTTATCTACTGCGCCCAGAGTATTCACGAAATGCCTGGCATCAGTAATTGCTCATTGCAGGCTTCAGGGAATTCAAATTTACCCTTACCTGGACGACTGCCTGTTACAAGCGGACAACAAAAACAAATTAACAAAAGACTTGAAAAGGGTCATTCATCTACTGCAAGCCCTGGGATACACAGTCAGTATAAAAAAGTCAAGGATGATACCATCCCAAAGGATAACCTTCTTGGGTGTAGAGCTGGACACATCAAAACAAATGGCATTCCTAACAGTAGAAAAACAGGAGCAACTCCCTCTCTACTTCATGGCATTAACAAAGCAGAACCAGCTAACACACATCAAAACAAATGGCATTCCTAACAGTAGAAAAACAGGAGCAACTCCCTCTCTACTTCATGGCATTAACAAAGCAGAACCAGCTAACAGCAAGAAAAGTCCTGCAAGCCCTGGGTTACATGGCATCCTGCATAATATTGATTCCACATGCCAGACTACATATGAGAAAGTTAGTGGTACCTAAGGAATTTATGGTCTCAGCACAAGCACAGCCTAGAAACCCAAATTCCAATAATTCCATGCCTGAAGCAAGAATTCCAGTGGTGGGCTCAGGCCTGTCAATCAAACAAAGGACTGCCCTTCCACAGCACTCAACCAAGCCAGACCATCACAACGGACGCCTCAGACCTCGGTTGGGGGGCGCACATGCTGGACAAGTGCATACAAGGCTTATGGACTCAAGACCAGCTGCACCTACACATAAATCAAAAGGAAATGCTGGCAGTAAAACTGGCAATTCAGACATTCAGACCATTTCTTCGACAGGGTCAACTGTTGATAAGGACGGACAACACCACAGTTATGTGGTACATCAACAAACAGGGAGGCACACATTCATACCCTCTATGCCGGATGGCAATGGACCTCTGGAATGTGGCCCTGAGCTTCAACGTTCAGTTACAAGCAATTTTTGTGCCAGGAAAAGAAAATATACTAGCAGACATCCTAAGCAGAACTACCACGGATGCCCACGAATGGATGCTGCATCCGGACATCCTCAAAACCATTACAGGGAAATGGGGACTACCAGAAATGGACTTGTTTGCATCCCCACACAATCACCAACTGAAAAAATTCTGCACGAGGACGTACCACCCACTTGCTTGGAAAGTGGACTCCCTATCTTTCAGTTGGAAAAACCTGACAGCATATGCATTCCCACCTCTTCCTTTGATGCACAAGGTGCTATTGAAGATCAAAGAAGACCGTCCAAGGATCATCCTGATAGCTCCAGACTGGCCAAGGCAACATTGGTACCCATTACTGAGGAGTATGTCTCGGGAACAAATATGGCCTCTGCCCCTAGTTCCCTTACTGTTAACACAGAACAACTTCAAAACCCTGCATCCAAACCTGAAAACACTGCAGCTAGATGCCTGGAACATTGCATAAGACCAAATAACCCAGATTTATCTCAAAGGGTTAAAGACATTATCTTGGAGGCTCGCAGACCCTCAACAAGAAAAAATTATTCAGCAAAATGGAAAAGATATCTCATTTGGAGTACTGCAAAAGGAGAAAATGTGTCACTGGTAAACATAGCTAACATCCTGGAATACTTGGCAGAGCTCTTCCACAATGGCCTGTCCTATTCTTCCATTAAGATTCATGCATCAGCTATTTCAGCAGAATACAACTTGGATCCTCCAGTCTTCTCACATCCTCTGCTCAGGCAGTTTCTGAGAGGAATTAAAAATGTAAAACCACCTAGGAAGCCACCATTGCCAGCATGGGACTTAAACTTTGTGCTAGAAAAGTTGACACTTCCTCCTTTCGAGCCAGCAGCAACAGCAGAATTACAGTACTTATCATGGAAAACTGCTTTCCTGCTTGCAATCACTTCAGCAAGAAGGGTTTCTGAACTACAGGCATTAATGGCAGTACAGCCCTTCCTGATCTTCCATCAAGATAGTGTCCATGAGAACTAATCCTACTTTTATGCCAAAGGTGGTCTCCAGGGTATCCTTAAACCAAGCTATCCACCTGCCTACATTCTTCCCCAACCCACAGAACAGGGGAGAAAGACTGTTGCATACCTTGGATGTACATAGACAATTACGTTACTACCTGGACAGGACCAAGAGCAATAGAAAAACTGAGCAGCTACTGGTAGCATATGCAACAGGGATGGAAGGAAAAGCAATTTCAAAACAGACAATCTCCAAGTGGATAGGAAATTGCATTAGATTTTGTTACTCTTACCATGGGAAGAAAACTCCAGAAAACATCAGACCTCACTCTACAAGGGCTACAGCCACTACCACAGCTTTTTTACGAGGAGTGGCTACCAAAGACATTTTAGAGGCTGCTACTTGGAGCTCCGTGCATACATTTGCCAAGCATTATAATTTACCCTTATACTCCAGATCCCGAGCAGGTTTTGCCACTGCTGTTTTGCAAGGGATCTTAACTACACCATAATCTTATTACTCCTCCTCCCCCAGTTTGGCTATGGTATTCTACTCATTTGTAAGGACTGCAGATGCATCCTTGAAGGACATAGTACAGTTTTGTACCTACCATAAATGTAGATGTCCGATAGGCATGCATCTGCAGTCAGGATTACCCTCCCTCCTTCCCCTCTGAGGTACTCCTAGGGTATTTACCCATCTTCTAGCTTGCTGGGGGAATCTATTATGGTGTATTTGTTTGTATATATGTATATACATGTTTATTTTTATTTGCTCTCTTATTTGGAAACTTTTGCAATTATCCAAATTTAGCCTTCCTAGAGGGCACCTGGTATCTGGGGCAAGAAACACTGAGGGAAGATGGCGTCGGCTGATACCTTTATACCAGAATAACTGCAGCTATGACGTCGGGTGAAGTGCGACATCAGCCGAGGCCAGACCCAGACTTTGGAATCCGGCCGACCGAAGGGCTGCCTGATGACAGGACAACCCATTTGTAAGGACTGCAGATGCATGCCTATCGGACATCTACATTTATGGTAGGTACAAAACTGTACTTTCCTTTTACTACCCCAGCACGGACCATTTGCTGTTCTACCAGTGTTAGACATTGTGGATGATGATTATTCAGAAACTAGCCGTAACCCAGATTCACTACCTCCTGCACCAGCCAAACCAGACAGATACTACAGAGTCCCTGACTCACACAAATTCCTATATAGAAGCCCTGTTGCTGACCCAGAAACCATTTCCCAGGGTCCCAAAGGGGTTAAGGCCTCTATTGCTAAAAATCCTGTACCCTCTGAAAGGGATTCTAGATCACTAGACAGATGGGGAAAGAAAATATATACCTCAGCTACTCTAGCTGATGGCCTTAAATTGCCAGTTTCACATGCTGAAATATCAACAATATTTGCTGTCTCAATTAAAACAAAAAATGATCTCGCATGCAGAGCAGCCTGATTACAAGAAAATGCAAGATTTGTTGCATGCAGCTGAACAAGTGGGAAAACATACTTTGCAATGTGGATTTGATTCATTGGAAGCTTCTTGTAGAGCAGCATCTTATTTCTTTCGGCTGTTCCCATTAGGGGTCGCCACAGCAGATCTATTTCCATTTCTTCCTGTGCTCTGCATCTTGCTTTGTCATACCAACCACCTGCATGCCTCTCACCACATCCATAAACCTTATCTTAGGCCTTCCACTTTTCCTCTTACCTGGCAGCTTCATCCTTAGCATCCTTTTCCCAATATACCCAGCATCCCTCCTCAGCGCATGTCCAAACCAATGCAGTCTCACCTCTCTGGCTTTGTCTCCAAACCGTCCACCTTTGCTGACCCTCTAATATACTTATTCCTAATCCTGTCTACCCTTGTCACACCCAGTGCAAATCTTTAACATTTTTAACTCTGCCACATGCAGCTCTGACTCCTGCCTTTTTGTCGATGCCACTGTCTCCAACCCATGTAACATAGCTGGTCTCACTACACTCTTGTAGACCTTCCCTTTTACTCTTACTGGTACTTTTGTCACAAATCACTCCTGACACTCTTCTCCACCCACTCCACCTTGCCTGTACTCTACTTCACCTCTCTTCCACACTCGCCATTACCCTGAACTGTTGGTCCCAAGTATTTAAACTCCTACAGCATCCTCACCATTCCTCTATCCTCCCTCTCATTCACACACCTATTCTTAGCCCTGCTGACTTTCATTCCTCTCCTCTCTAGAGCATATCTCCACCTCTCCAGGGTCTCCTCAACATGTTCCCTACTCTCACTACATATCACAATGTCATTTGCAAACATTATAGTCCACGGGGACACCTGTCTGATCTAGTCTGTCAACCTGTCCATCACCACTGCAAATAAAGGGCTCAGAGCTGATCTTTGATGTATTCCCACCTCCACCTTAAATGCATCTGTCACTCCCACTGCAGATCTCACCGCTGTCGCACTGCCCTTGTACATATCCTGTACCACTCTTACATACTACTCTGCCATTCCCGACCTCCTCAAACAATACCACAACTCCTCTCTAGGTGCCCTGTCATATGCTTTCTCTAAGCCCACAAAGGCGCAGTGAAACTCCTTCTGACCTTCTCTGTACTACTCCATCAACACACTCAGAGCAAACATCGCTTCTGTAGTGCTCTTTCCTGGCATGAAACCATACTGCTGATCACTAAACATCACCTCCCTTCTTAACCTAGCTTCTACTACTCTTTTCCATAATTTCATACTGTGACTGATCAATTTTATCCATCTGTAGATACTACAGCTCTGCACATCACCCTTATTCTTAAAAATTGGTACCAAAACACTTTTTTTCCACTCCTCGGGCATCCTCTCACTTTCCAAGATTTCATTAAATAATCTGCTTAGAAATTCCACTGCCATTTCTCCTAAACGCCTCCAAGCTTCCACAGGTATGTCATCTGGAACAACAGCCTTTCCATTCTTCATCGTCTTCATTGCTATCCATACTTCCCCCTTGCTAATCCGTTGCACTTCCTGATTCACTATCCCCACATCATCCAACTTTCTCTCTCATTCTCTTCATTCATCAGACCCTCAAAGTACTCTTTTCAACTGTTCAACGTACTCTCCTCACTTGAGTACGTTTCCCTCATTATCCTTTATCACCCTTACGTGCTGCACAACATTCCTAGCTTGGTCCCTCTGTCTAGCCAATCGGTACAGGTCCTTTTCTCCCTCCTTAGTGCCCATCCTTTCATACAACTCTGCATACCCCTTATCCTTTGCCACCTGTCTTTGCCATGCACCTCATTTCCTTATACTCCTCTCTACTTCATCTCTCTGACAATTCCACTTCTTCGCCAAGAACACTTGTGTACTTGTATCCATGAGGTAAAAATCTTTACCATTATGTCAACTCCTCTCATCTCTGCTAAGAGAATGTTTGAGTTACAAGCTCTCATGGCTTGTCCCCCCCCCCCCCTTTCTTATTTTCCACAAGGGCAAACTCACTCTGTGGGCTATTCCATCCTTCATACGTAAGGTAGTGAACAAGTTGTCCCTCAGTCAGGCTATTCATCTACATGTTCTTCGTGTTTTACTATTGCAGTCATCACATTTGGGTTATCTGCCTGCAAGTAGCCTTCAGCCGGCCTGAATAAGAGTCCTGGGATTTCTGCGTCGGATGCTGTCGCTTTTTCCATGACGTCAGGGGTATAAAACATGCAGCCAACGCCATTACATCAGTCTTTCTTGCCATGTGATGCCCAAAGCAGTTTGCAAGTGCCAGTTGGCCACCTCCTGAAATTTTCATTTTTAGAGTTTCAGACCTGAAGTCTTCTAAAAGATAAGTACCCTGTTGGGGATACTTTTTTCTTGTTCTAACAGATATCAGAAAAAATTAATAATGGTCTTGCTTGTGGAAAGCAAATACCTCAGATTTTCATTCTTACTGCGTCACCTGTTTAGGTCCAGATCACGTCGTCCCTCACTGTCGGTTTTGTGCCTTGTTCAATGCCTGAACTATTCTTCGGCCTATTTTTGTTGCTAAATTATTTTGCTCTCCATCTCTGTATTCTGAAATGGCTTTGATAAGCCATCTGACTACCGATCTTCTGAAAAAACATAAGGATAAAGACAGAGCATACCGCATAGGTCCAAAATTGCTGACGACGCTGCTATTAAGGTAGTCACCAATCCGCCAGTACTCAGTGAGGTGCTTTTGCAGCCCCTGATACCCACTTCCACAGATTCGCAGGCCTCTACGGAGATCCATTTGGAGTCTGGTATGCCGCAAGATGCTTAGACTGTGAAACCTGCGGATGTCTCTACCTTGGATTGGTCTGGAGCTGCTGTGCAGGCACCGGCTTCTGAGGGTGTATTCAGGCCTTCCGATTTTCATATTAAACTGACGATTTCATTTCAAACCAAAAGTACCGAATTTCTCAGGCCTAAAGTTCACACTACGTCTTGGAAACAGATGACCAAAGCGCATTCTCAGGCACACATGCCACAAAAACAAATGCTTAGAATGGCTGAAGACCTTATTATTTTAATTGGGGGAAGTCAGCCTTCCCCCTCAAAAACACCAAGAACTGATTTTCCTTCTGATTATTCTTATCAGGAGTCTAACTCTGACCCATCTGATTACCAGGACATACTCATATCTACCTATGAGGATTCTGATGCAGAGGATTCCATTCCCTCTGCTTCCCAACCAGAAGATTTTTCTTTTGGTGAAACCCTGCATACCCTTAGAGAGCATTTCCGCTCGGAGAGCCAGGACTACTCTCAGTCCAAAGAGACTCGGGGAATTTTTAAGCTTGCCTCAGCACAGGCCTCTAGCTATCCCTCCAGTTCTGGAAATTGTAGATGTCTTCTTGGAATCCAGCCTTACCACTGATACTTTGCCTCCAGCTCCCAGGAAACCTGACAGGTACTGTAGAGTACCAGACTCCCACAAATTCCTCTTTAAGAATTCTGCTGCGGATCCAGAAGCAGTTTCCCAGGGACCTAAAGGCATTAAGGCTACAACGGCCAAACATCCTAACCCTTTGGACAGGGATTCTAGGGCTTTAGACAGATGGGGTAAGAAGGAATACACCTCTGCTACTCTTGCCATCAGGGCTTTAAATTGCCAGTTTTCATATGTTAGTGTCAGCAACATGTTATGGAACTAATTAAACATAAGATGATGATTCCTGATTGTGCAGAACGTAAAGATTTACAAGAGTTGATACATTCTGCTAACCAAATTGGTAAACGTACTTTGCAGTGTGGTTTTGATGCCTTAGAAGCATCTTGCAGGGCTGCTGTCACTGAGTCTGTTCTTAGAAGGCATGCTTGGCTTAAGGAACAAAACTTGGCAGACCATGTCAAAGCAAAATTACTATATGCACCATTAAACCAAGAGTGTCAATTTGGCAGTAAAGCTGAAGAAGTCCTCAGGATGTAGGAAAAGCTAAATGTATGCAAACTGTTAGAAGTCTTAAAAGTTCAGCCACCTAGATTCAGTAGGCATTGGCCTTCAGAAAATAAATGGTCTTTTCCAGTCCCTCCCAGACCTTCTCAGACCGAACTCAGCAGACCACCAAAACTACAGTTTCAGGGTATACATAGATCTAAGCAATGGAGTGAACCCATGTCCAAAACAGGGAGTAGTAAGCTGCCATCCTATGGCAAAATCTCACAATGACTTATCCTTAACTCTTCCAAGCCTTGCCCATATACTTGCACCTTTAGGAGGGAAACTTGCCCTGCATGCCAGAAACTGGGACTGCATTACCCAGGACAGATGGGTCTTAAACATGGTTTCCCAGGATACAGATTCTACTCACTCCCAACCCCAAGCAGATGGCCAGACCTTCCTCCAAACCAATGGGCAGAGCCCCAAAAGCAAGTACTTTCTCTTCTCAGTATCAATGCTATTCAACCTGTCCCAGCAGAACAAAGGGGACGAGACTTTTAATTCCAGACTGATGTCCTTCATGGATGCATCTGCAGTCATAACAAATGGGTTGTCCTGTCGTCAGGATTCCAAAGTCTGGGTCCGGCTTCGGCTGATGTTGCACTTCACCCGACGTCATCTCTGCTGGTCTTCGGGTATAAAGGCATCAGCCGACGCCATTTTCCTCAGTCTTTCTTGCCGCGTGGCGCCCGAAGCAGAAGCTGTTCGCAAGTGCCGGTCCCCAAAAGCAAGTACTTTCTCTTCTCAGTATCAAGGCTATTCAACCTGTCCCAGCAGAACAAAGGGGACGAGACTTTTAATTCCAGACTGTTTCTGGTACCGAGGAAAGAAAACTCTTGGTGTCCTATCCTGGATCTGTCTATTCTCAACACCTTTCTGGTGGTTCCAAAGTTTCAAAATGCTTACTCTCCAACAGCTGCTTCCTATGCTAGCCAAGGACTCCTGGGTAGCAACCCTAGACTTAAAAGAAGCTTATCTGCACATCCCCATAAGGGAATCTTGCAGGACATGCATACGTTTCAGAGCAGGCTCTATGCATTATCCGTTCTGTGCACTTCCCTTTGGCTTATCTACTGCGCCAAGGGTATTCTCAAAATGCCTAGCTCCAGCCATTACATATTGCAGGCAGAGAATGATTCATATTTACCCATACTTGGAGGATTGCCTGCTTCAGGCAGACAGTCAGGAATTGCTACTACACCACCTGACATTTGTAAAGCGACTTCTAACTTCACTGGGGTACACCATCAACGAAAAGTAATCACATCTGGTACCCAGCCAACAGATTGTATTTCTGGAAGCAAGCTTGAACACAACTTCCCAGATAACATTCCACACTCCGGGAAAAACAAATTATTTGACAAACTACTTCAGTCTCCTGGCCACCAAAACCCAGCTATCTGCAAGAAAAATACTGCAAGCCCTAGGGTTCATGGTCTCTTGCATTCTATACATTCCATATGCAAGACTGCATATGAGGAAACTTCAATGGTACTTAAAAAGTCTCTGGCGTCAACATTGTCAGGACCTGGAAACAATGATTCCCATCATTCCTTGTCTAATGATAGAGGTCCTTTGGTGGGCAGAGGCCTGCTACCACAACAAGGGACTCCCTTTCACTCAACCCCCTGCCGCCCAAGCCCTAACAGACTCATCAGACTATGCATGGGGGGCTCACATGGCAGGGCAATGCATTCAAGGCAAATGGAGCTTAAAGCAAATGCACCTGCATATCAGTCAAAAATAAATGTTAGCTGTATAGAATGCTCTGACAGCCTTCGAAGGCCTTATTCTTCCAGGACAACTATTGGTAAAGACGGACAACACCACAGGTATGTGATACATAAACAAGCAGGGGGAACCCATTCCTACCCAGTCTGCAGATTAGCTGTGGCTCTGTGGAACACAGCCTTGAGAAACCAAGTGCACCTGCAAGCTCAATTCCTGCCAGGCAAACTAAATTCACTGGCAGATGACTTGAGCAGAATTCTCATGGACCCACACGAGTGGAAAGTAGAACCCAAAATATTCAAGTTTTTGAGGAACAGATGGGGGGCACCAGAGGCGGACCTCTTTACTTCACCTCAGAAATATCAATTGAGCAAATATTACACCAGAACTTCCCACAGCCAAGCTTGGAAAGTGGATGCCCTGTCCTTTACCTGGGAAAGCCTTTCAATCTATGCCTTCCCCCCCCCTGCCCCTCTTCTCGAAGGTTCTACTAAACATCAAAACAGGACAAGCCAAGGACAGTCCTGATTGCACCAGACTGGCCACTCCAGCAATGGTATACTCTTTTGCACAGTCTGACAGTAGTGCCACCATGGCACCTGCCTCAGACCCCTTCCCTGCTGTCCCAGCAGGAGGGCCAGATCTTTCACCCTCAGCTACAGACACTGAACCTAGTAGCCTGACTCATACCCTGAATTCTTCACCAGCAACTCTAAGTAAGCAGGTACTGGATGTCATTCTTGAGGCAAAGAGGCCTAGTACTAGAAAATCCTATTCAGAAAACTGGAAAAGATACTGCTCCTGGAGCCAGTCTCTGGGAATGGACACAACTGTGCCAGCTTACCTCGTATACTAGATTACTTGACAGAAATGTTCCACAGAGGCCTATCCTTCTCTTCCATTAAGATTCATGCCTCTGCCATCTCAGCTCATTGTAATACTGAGTCACCCCTTTTCTCTCATCCTCTGGTCAAACAGTTCCTGAGAGGAGCCAAAATTTAAGACCCCCCAGGAGAGCTCCCACTTCTGCCTGGGACCTTAACTTTGTATTGGAAAAGCTCACACTTCTGCCGTTTGAACCTGTTGCCTCAGCAGAATTAAAATTCCTCTCTTTGAAAACAGCTCTACTTCTAGCCATCACTTCAGCAAGAAGAGTGTCTGAATTGCAGGCTCTTGTGGCCGTGGAACCCTACATTATCTTCCATGCGGATAGGGTTTCCTTCAGGACTAACCCATCATTCATGCCCAAGGTGGTATCTAGTGTGGCTTACCAATCCATTCATTTGCCAACTTTTTTCCCTAATCCTCAGAATGAAGGGGAAAGGATCCTGCACACCCTGAATGTGCACAGTCAGCTCCGGTTCTATCTGGACAGGACTAAACCTTTCAGAAAATCTGTCCAGCTGCTAGTCAGCTTTGCTGCAGGGGCAGGGGACAAGGCCATTTCAAAGCAAACCATTTCTAAATGGATAGCACACTGCATCCATTTCTGCTACATACACCATAGGAAACCTACCCCACAGGGGATCAGAACACATTCTACTAGGGCTACATCAACCTCTACAGCATTCCTCAGGAGAGTCCCTACCAGGGACACCCTGAAAGCTGCAACCTGGAGCTCTGTACACACTTTCACCAAGCATTACCACTTGCCTATCTTTTCTAAATCCAGAGCTGGGTTTGCCACAGCAATCTTACAGGACCTGATTGCTAACCCTAATGCTTCTTAACTACCTCCACCCTTCCTTAGCTTTGGGAATCTACCCAAATGTGATGACTGCAACAGTGAATACACTCCAACATCTACATTTATTGTAAGTGTACACAACTGCACTTTCTTTCCCTCCTATTTTCGGAACTGGGAAAGAAATCTTAGATTCTCTGAACATTTCACAGGTAGGTGAGGTTTTATCTAGACAAAACTACATCCTTCAAGTAGACAGACCAGCTGTTTGGCTGGCCCAACTTTGGGCTCATAAAATAGTCTGCAAACGGACTTTTTTGCAACTTAGATCTTTAAGGGCATCTCTTTCTGCTGTCATACTATGGTAAGTCCTTGCCTTTCTTGCCTGGAAGCTCATACCATAAGGGCACTAGCTTCCTCAGAGGCTTTCCACAAGGGAGTAAATGCCAGGTCTGTCTTGGAAGCTGCTACTTGGTCCTCTGTACACACCTTCACCAAACACTACAAAATTGATGTTCTCCAGGTTCTTGGGCTGCCTTTGCTATATCGGTTGTGTGGACTGCTAGAAACCACATCTACTCAGTGACCAGCCACCATTCTGTTTATCTCCTTCACCTCTGGGAATCACTTGTGTGTCAGGAATGCTGCAACAGTGATTTCAGTCAGGATATAGTACAGTTGCGCAAGAACTTACCATAACAGTATATGCCCTGTTGATCACTGTTGCATTTTTCATTCCCACCTCTCTTCTACTACATGGAAACAGGGGAGTTGTACTTAACTATGCAAGCTAGTAGTCTTTAGGCCATTGGTTTGAGATGGTCTAAGGATCCACGCTCGTATGTCTGTTTATATATCCCTATGTTTACGAGCTGGCATCGTGTCTGACATACGACCTTGAGAAGGTAAGGATGTTCATCGTGTTTCACTGTTGCAGTCATTACTGTTGGGTTATCCTGCTGGCAGGCAATCCCGCAGTAGGGCTGAATTCCAAAATGTAGGTCCGGCGTCTGTTGCTGTCGCCTCTTCCCTGATGTCAGTGCGCCAGGGGTATAAGATGCAGCCGATGCCATTTTCTTCAGTCTTTCTTAGTGCGCGGTGCCCAAAGCAAAAGCAGTTCGCAAGTGCTGGTCGGCTGACTCCTGAGATTTTCAAAATCAAATTTCAGATCCGAAGTCTTCATTAAAGCCAAGTACCCCATAGGGGAAACTTTTTTCTTGCTCCAGACTGATATCAGAAAAAGTTAACAATTGCATTTCTTGAGGGAAGCAAATACCTCATAAGGATTTTCATTCTTACTGTATTCCTTGCCTAGGCCCTGACCACGACGTTGATGGTTGTCTGTTTTGTGCTAGATTTAACCAACGCACTATTAAGCGTCTGTACGACTTTGCCTTTCATTACTTTGGCCGAAGGTTTAATTATATAATGCTGTTGGAGCAGCCGATGACCGGAGTTTATAAAAAGTGCAAGGAAAAGGACATGCATCCGAGGTACAAAACCGATGAGGCCCCCGCTAGGCCAGTTGCCGTTTCGCCAGTTCTCAGTGAGGCGCTTTCGCAGCCCCTGACGCCCGCTATCTCAGAGCCACAGGCCGCTTCTGACTCGCACGTGGAGCCGACTAGGCCTCTGGATACTCAAGGTATTGGACTCTCGGAAACTTTTCCCTCAGATGGGTCCGGAGCCGCTAAGCAGGCATCTGCTTCTGAGGGTGTTTTCAGACCTACACAATTATATGTCAAGCCAACTTCAGCTTCAAAGACTAAAACAGCTCTAAAGACAAAGAAACAAGTACAGCATTCTCCTGGACAGACTTCCATGCCTAAGTAACAGATGCTTAAAATGGCCAAAGACCTAATTACCTTGATCAGGGGTTCCCATCCCCCTCCTGATAAGAGGCCTAGGCAAGAGACAGAATATGACTCTTCTGATCAGTTTTCAATTTCCTCTGATACCTCTTCTGAACAGGGATACTATTTTCCTCCCTATGAGGATTCTGATGCTGAAGAATATATTCCTTCAGCCTCTCCTCCTGAGGATTATTCTTTTGGTGAAACCCTGCATACCATGAGGGAGCATTTTCACTGGCAGAGCCAAGATTACTCAGAATCTAAGAAAAGGCTCAGACTTCCTTTTACTACCTCAGCACAGACCTCTTGCTATTCCACCTGTTCTAGACATTGTAGATTATGTATTTTCAGAGCCCAGTCTGTCTCCTGACTCTTTACCCCCTGCAACTGCTAAGCCACAGATACTACAGGGTTCCAGACTCTCATACATTTCTATATAAAAACCCTGCTGCTGACCCAGAAACTATTTATCAGGATCCCAAAATGGTCAAGGCTTCCACTGCAAAAACCCTGTCCCCTCGGATAGGGATTCTAGGGCACTGGGTAGATGGGGGAAAAAGTTTACACTTCTGCTACCTTGGCTGTAAGGGCTTTAAATTGTCAGTTTCCTATGCTTAAATATCAGCAATATTTAATGTCACTGCTTAAACAGAAAATGTTGGCAAATTCTGAGTGTTCTGATAATAAGGAAATGCACAATTTATTGCATGCAGCTGAACAAGTAGGAAAGCATACTTTGCAATGTGGTTTTAATTCACTGGAGGCCTCTTGCAGGGCCTCTGTTATGGGTTCTGTCATTAGAAGGCATGCTTGGTTAAAGGAACAGAATCTGCCTGATCATGTTAAAGCTAAATTGCTAGATGCACCCATTCACTTTACCCACAGCCAGGCAGACACTAACAACGGATGCATCAGATTATGCTTGGGGAGCCCACATGGCAGGAAAATGTATTCAGGGCACATGGCCTGTAAGCCAGATGCATCATTCATATCAACCAAAACGAGATGCTAGCTGCTCAGAATGCCCTGACAGCTTTCAAGGATGATCTTCAGGACAACTACTGATAAAGACGGACAATACTACAGTCCATGTGGTACATAAACAAGCAGGGAGGCACACATTCCTACCCCCTTTGCAGGCAAGCCATGACTTTGTGGGACACAGCATTGACCTTTCAAGTTCACCTGCAAGCACAATTCCTGTCAGGAAAAATAAATACTCTGGCAGACGAAGTAAGCAGAAACCTCATGGATCCCCACGAGTGGAAACTGGATCCACAAGTCTTCAGCATGATAAGGAAATGGGGATGCCCAGACATCTATTTGCCTCCCCTCACAACTGCCAACTACGGAGATACTGCACAAGGACTTATCACAAGCAAGCATGGAAAGTGGATGCCCTATCCTTCAGCTGGAAAAACTTAACAGTATATACCTTTCCTCCACTGCCTCTCCTCCCCAGGTACTCCTAAGGGTCAGACAAGAGAAGCCAAAAATGATACTGATTGCCCCAGGCTGGCCACGCCAGCACTGGTACCCAATCCTAAAAACTTGTCTCAAGGTCCAGCCTGGACATTGCCTCAGACTTCTCACTTACTGACCCAAGAAAACTATCAGATCCTGCACAGCCAACTGAGGACCTTAAATCTGGCAGCATGGTGGATAATGTAGCCTGTCATAACACTCCTCTTTCCAAAGCGCTAATGGATGTTATCTTGGAGGCCAGGAGGCTCAGTGAAAAATGGAAGAGTTTCTGTGCTTGGAACCAATAACAAGGAGTTGACACGTGTGTACTAAATATTCCTCAGTTTTTACAATACTTAACTGAGATGCTGGACAAAGGCCTATCCTTTTCATCAGTTAAGATTCATACCTCTGCTATTTCAGCCCATTACTATACGGGACCACCTATATTTTCTCCTCCTTTAACAAGGCAGTACCTCATAGGGGCCAAAAACATAAGATCTCCAAGGAGAGCACCCAAGGAGAGCACCATTTCCTGCATGGGACCTCAATTATGTCTTGGAAAAACTTGCACTACCTCCTTTTGAGCCAGCCTCAACAGCTGATCTAAAATTCGTATCCTGGAAAACAGCTCTGCTCCTAGCAGTAACCTCTGCAAGAAGAGTCTCTGAGTTACAGGCACTCATGGGTGTGGAACCTTTTATCATTTTCCATCCAGACAGGGTTTCTCTGAGGACAAACCCGACATTTTTGCCTAAGGTGGTATCCAGTGTGGCCCTTAACCAAACCATTCACCTGCCTACCTTTTATCCAAACCCACAGAACAAGGGTGAGAGACTTCTGCGTTTTTTGGACATGCACAGACAGCTACGCTTCTACTTGGACAGAACTAAAGCTTTCAGAAAGACTGAGCAACTTTTAGTGGCATATGCTGCAGGATCACAAGGAAAGGTTATCTCAAAACAGACAGTTTCAAAATGGATAGGCCATTGCATTCGTTTTTGCTACTCACAACATGGCAAGTCAGTGCCTAAGGGCATTAGGCCACATCAATCAGAGCAGCAGCCACTTCAGCAGCCTTTCTCAGAGGTGTACCAAGCAAAGACATCTTAGTGGCTGCAGCTTGGAGTTCTGTGCACACTTTTACAAAACACTACCACTTACCTCTCTACTCTAAATCCAGAGCAGGCTTTGCCACTGCAGTTCTGCAGGGCCTCATAGCCTCTCCTAATCCTGTTTAGCCCAGACACCCATCCTCAGCTTTGGGATTCAACCCAAGAGTAATGACTGCAACAGTGAAACACTAACATTAGTACAGTTGTGTACCTACCATAAATGTAGATGTTAGTGTATTCCCTGTTGCAGTCCAGGTTTCCCTCCCACCATTCCACTTTCTTTTGCTGGGTCTTGTCTGTACTTCTCTATTCTATACAACCTATGTGGTTTATTTGCTTGTAGATGAAGGAAATGTTTACTTTAGTGCATGCATGTTTATTGGCATATTTTTTTTAGCCTACCCTTTTTGGAGGCACCTGACATCTGGGGCAAGCAAAACTGAAGAAAATGGCGTCTGCTGCATCTTTTATATCCCTGAAGCACTGACGTCAGGGAAGAGGCGACAGCAACAGACACCGGACCAGGACTTTGGAATTCAGGCCGACTGCAGGTAGCCTGCCAGCAGGCTAACCCAAGAGTAATGACTGCAACAGTGAATACACTCAAACATCTACATTTATGGTAGGTACACAACTGTACTTTCCTTCCTCTAGTCCAGTTATTCTGCCAGCTCTTCCACTGAGACAGAGTGCTAAAACATCAGGAGACTCAGATTCTTCTGCAGTTACCTCTCCAGACCAACCATCACTGAAGAATACTTATTTGAGATCTGAAAGGTCCCCTCCTGATTCCCCCTTTGGAGGAATCCTAGAAATTCTTTTGAACCATAAACCCTAGCAAGAAGCACCCACCTACCTGCAGAATTCTTTGGCAGGTTTTTCTCATGGTGTCCTGACTGACTGACCTTGTCCACTGGTGAACTTGTCCATTTGATTGCTCAAGCTAACACTTGGCAATTTTCTGACATTGACCCTATTCACAGAGACCCAGATGATTTTTCAGCCCTACAGAAGATAAAATTACATTTTTAAAATTCATAGCAGCAGATGTCATGTATTTTTCTGCCATGAAAAAAGGGAACTAGCTGAGAAAGTTCTCTCTCCATCCAACAGTGGAGCAGTGAGAAATGATGGATAGATTTGGCAAGTGGAGTTATGCTTCATTGACCTTCGTATTATGGTATTTGAATTTTGTGGCACATTTCACCAGACTTCAAAGGGATCGATGTGGTAGGAGCCTTGGATACTGGGAGGAGCTGTGTCTCTGATGGCATACAAGACAAAGTTCCTCTGCTACCATGTGTCGTCGGTCTACACTCATCATCCATGCATGCCACAGTGCATATGCAGGCAGAGGGACTACCAGAGCGTTTAAGGCAAGCAGAAAGAGATTCTCTACAGAGTCTTTTTGGTACTTTGCAGAGCTTATAAGTCTTCATTTGTGTCCTTGCACCTTTGACAGATCGAAGTTTTGTCCCAAAAAGGTTAGAGAACTTGTAGGGGTGTGAGAAAGAAGACCTCTTCGCTGTAGGCATACATTTTTATGCTCCTCAAAGACCCTTTTCCAGGAATCAGAATTGGTATTAAAATGTTCAAAAAATCCAGAGAGCCTTTTCAAGATGCATGGAAAGTTTCCCCGCAGGGGCAGAGGGGAGAACTCTAACAGAAACGCAGCTGAGATGGCCTGATAAAACAGGATTTCAGAGATTCCTTTTCTGGGAAACCTCATTACCATTCCTGAACGGCGGCCCAATTGCCTCCTTTTGGAGACAGTCAGGGGACACTTATCCCTGCACCTAAACACCTGGCTAGAAATCCCATCGGATACTGTGGTGCAGAGGATTATACCCAGAGGCTGTGTCATACCCTTTTCTCTTCCTCCAAAGACTGCTAGAAGAGTCATCCAAGAAGTCCTACCAAACCACTCTTTCTAGAACTTACTCAGGATTCTTTTTAGTGCCAAAAAAGACGGGACTGTTGACCAATTTTTATTCTTAGCTTATTGAATAGATTTGTTCAACAAAAAAAGATTTGTTGACAGTACACAGTCCATTCTTCTCCTCTGGAGAGAAGGACATGGACAAATGGATGAGAAGATCTTTTAGTATGCATATTGCCACATTAAAATGGACAAATGCTCCAGGAGGTTCCTTTGCTCTGCTTCAGACTGGGAGCCGGTCACTTTCAGTTCAGCGTTCTGCCCTTTGATCGCGCCACAGCTCTCCGGGTGTTCACCAAATGCATATGACGGTAGTAGCCACTCTCTTGAGACTGCAAGGATTCTGGGTGTTCCCATATTTGGACTGGCTTATTACCGTTCCAACCTGGCATCTGTTGATTTATAGAGAGATTACATGCTACAGACTTGTTCCAATCTAAGAATCGCAGTGAATTGCAAAGAAAACTCAATTGACTGCAATTCAAAACTTAGCGTTCATAGGAGCAAAACTAAATACAAGATTTGTAGGCTCCCCTCCACCAGTGAGATTACAAAAAATCAGGGAACAAGTTCGAAAGATGCAACACAACAAGAAAGTACCGGCCCATCTAGTTTTACAAGCCCTGCGTTATGTGGCTGCAACAGTAACTCTAGTTTTTGTGGCAAGATTTCCTATGTGGTTTCTTCAATGGTTACTTGCATCTCAGTGGCCAATACTTCAGCCTGTGTTGGTTCAGATTTTAATTAGTGTTTGCAGAAAAAATCTAGCTTGGTGGATGCACTCCGAGGACATTCTTTTGGGCCACTCCATTGTCCTACAGCAGCCCAAGGCCATAGTGACTGTGAACCCCTCCCAGATGGAGTGGGGGTGGAGGGCTTTATCTGGCAAGACTGTCCAGGAATCTTGGTCTTCCATTGAGGCTGGTTTTCATATCAGCGTCCTAGAAATGAGCAGTCCTTTCAGCATTGCAAGCCTTTCAAACTGTCCTTTCTCTAGGGAATACTGCAATCCCAACAGACATGTCTTGTAGTTTGGTACATCATCAAACAAAGGGAAACGAAGTCTTGCCCCCTGTGTTGACAAGCATTCAGTGTGTGGCAGTGGGCGATTTCTTCCAACCAATTTGTGATAGTAATGCATATTCTAGGGAGATCCAGTGTGATAGCGGACAAACTGAGCAGGTCTATTCTACTTCACAAGTATTGCCTCAGTCCAAGAGTGGCAGAATTTTCCAGCCTTGCTGTGACCTCTTTTCCTTGCCCCTGAACAACAAGTGCAGCAACTACTACTTCCCTAATCCCTCTGCCCAGTGGAGTCACCCAGGGAAACTTGTTTACACACTTGGGTCCCCTGGACTTCTCTTATGCATTTCCCATTTCCTTTAATTCCTTCAGAAAGCCCTAAGGTTGAAGAACAGCGCAATCCTCATTGCCCCTTATTGGCCATGACAAATCTGGTTCCCCTTTCCTTGGCTGTACCTGACAAAACTTAGACTCTGGATCAGACTGCAGACCTCCTGTGTCATGCAGAGAACTTGATTCACCAAAACCTCCAGAACCTCAGGTTGACAGCATTGCTCCTCCAGTCCTATATCGCTAGGTGGGTTGCAAATTGTCTCACGGTAGAATCCATCGTGTGAAAATAGCGGACTCCAGGTCAGACTGCCGACCAGTCATGAGTGGAGTCCCACAGGGATCGGTCCTGGGTCCTCTCTTGTTTGGCATGTACTCAGTTCAGGCCAATGCAGAGGGACTCTGGCTGACCATGTTTGCAGCCGACTGCAAGTTGGGAGCCATTATTAACTCCCCAAGTGATGTAGACATCGTACAGAAAGGCCTCACTGAGACCAATGACTGGAGTTGAAACCATGGCTTTAAGCTTAATGCCAAAAATGTGCTGTCATCCTCTTTGGGAAAAACTCCATTCCCACTAATTACCCCATCGATGGGAGCCCACTGAATGTCTTATAAGACATCTGGGGACATAGGATGACAGCAGCCTCTCCTTCGATCACCACATTGCCACTGTTGTCAGAAAGTCCTATGTGGCACATCTCATTACCAAGGGTTTTGCATCCAGGAAGAAAGAGGTCATCATCTCTCTCTACTTGTCCCTCATTAGGCCAGTCATGGACTAAAGGCTCCCCCTGAGACTCAGCTGAAACCTCGGCCGGATCCACAGATTCCACCGTAGTTTCTAAAGAACCGGCGTCCGTAACGGACGACTCATCCTGTTTGGACTTTAACGATTTTTCCTTGCGCTTCTTAGCGGTAGCGGGCGTCGGAGGATCCGACGGCATATTGTAATTACACCGCTTACCGAAGACGAGCCTAGCACAATCTAACCTGCGCTTAATGGTGCACTTATTAAATCTAGCACAAAAGCGACACCCGACTACGTCGTGCTCAGGCCCCAAGCAAGGAATACAAAGAGAGTGGTAATCCCTATGAGGTATCTGTTTCCCACAAGAAATACAATTATTCACTTTTTCTGACATCCGGATTTAACTGAGGCAAGAAAAGACAAAAATATTCCCAACGGGTACTTACCAACTTGGTCTTGGTCTGAAACTCAGAATACGAAAATTTCAGGACGCCGAACGGCACTGCAAACGCTGCTTCTGCTTCGACCATGCGGCAAGAAAGACTGAGGATATGGCGTCGGTCATGCTTTAGTACCATGGCTGACGCAGATCTGAGCGACCATGACCAACGCCAGCCTAACACTTTGGTATTCGGGCCGACCGAGGACAGCGGACTACCCACAGGTTATGACTGCAGCAATGTGAGATGAAGAACATTTCCCCCTTTGGCAAGAACCTCACTAGACACATGCAACAGCTGGAAAGGCCACAGAAGTACCTCTCGAAGAGGATCCTAGGCCTTAAACACATGTCCTACATGGACAGACTCAAACTCCAGCTATTCTCTGTCACATCTACTAAGATGCAATCGCTGCTGACTTACAAAGCCATGTATGACCCAGCTCCATTAGAAATGCTACATCTAAAGAGATACCAATTCCTCCGTACCACATGCTCCAGAGACCTCAACCTCATTACCACAATCAACAGAACATGCTGGAGGGACAGGTTCATAACCCAGAGATTGCTCATGCTCTGGAATGACTTCCTATACATGTCAGGCAGAGCACCCCACTTGCCCTCTCAAGAGAAATCTTGATGAGTGGTTGGGAAATAGAAAGTTCACCCCGGGGATCATTCCAGTGGCTCTTCTTGATAGAAGCATTGGGAACTGATGTCGGGCGGCTTGATGCCAGGGCACTTTAATGGGCTAGGCTTGTAAAGGCTTTAGGGCCATTAGCCTAGTACACACCTATGAACCTGTTAATTGCCAGACAAGTTAACCTTCCCTCTGCAGTATGCAGAAGTTTACTAGTCTCTCATAAGCCATCCCACCTGTAAATATCAGAGATTTACCTTTTGGTCCCACGAAAGGAATATTGACCCCCTTTCAGCACACATCAAAAACATTTTGGAATTCTTATTCTCTGTTTGATGCAGCAACCTCTCCTTTTAGTATTAAAATTCAACTGGCAGTGATTTTGAACTTGCATAATGGCTCTGGGGATATTTCCCTCGTTTCTCATACGATATGCAAAGCATTTTTGAAAGGAGCTCTTTTGTTGAAACTCTTAAGGATGCTATTCCTCTCCGGGATCTCACTCTAGTATTACAATCGATTGTTCAATCTCCCTTTGAACCTTTTGCTGAATGTGAACTTCAATACTTATCTGATAAGACCTTATTCCATGTAGCACTAACTTCGGCCAGGAGGATTTCAAAAATTCAAGCTTTCTTGCAAACCACCATACTTGATTTTTCATGGAGACAGAGTTGCATTAAGGATGCATCCCTCCTTTTTCCTAAGGTAGTGTCTGACTCTAATAGTAATCAGACTATTAGGCTTCCAGTATTCTTTCCCAATTTTTTAATAAAGAATAAGCCCTTCATTTACTGCATGTTCAGACAGTTACATTTTTACCTGCACAGAACAAAATAGATGTTCATCGTGTTACACTGCTGCAGTCATTACACTTGGGTTATCCTGCCGTCAGGCGGTTCCCCAGTCTGCCTGAGTTCCAAAGTCTTGCTCCGGTGTCGGTTGCTGTCGCGACAGGGGTATATAAGATGCAGCCGACGCCATTTTCTTCAGTCTTTCTTGCCGCGCGGTGCCTGAAGCAAAAGCAGTTCGCAAGTGCCGGTCGGCCATCTCCTGAGATTTTCATTCCGAATCCAGAACCGTAGTCTTCTACAAAGCTAAGTACCCAGTTGGGGAAACTTTTTCTTGCCTCAGACCAATGTCAGTAAAAGTTAATAACTGTATTTCTTGTGGGAAGCAAATACCTCATAAGGATTTCCATTCTTATTGTATCCCATGTCTAGGCCCAGACCACGACGTCACTGGTTGTCTGTTTTGTGCTAGGTTTAACAAGCGCACTATTAAATGTCAGTTTGATTTTGCCCAACTTTATTTTGGCAGAAAATTCAATTATACCATGCCATCGGAACTTCCGACGACCGGGATACATAAAAAGCGCAAAGACAAGGATAGGCATCTGAGGCCCAAAACTGACGACGAAGCCTCTTCTAAGCCAGTCGCCAGTTCTCCGGTTTTCAGCGAGGTGCCTTCGCTGCCCCTGACCGTTTCTGTAGAACCACAGGCCGCCTCCGACTCCCACGTGGAGATGGCTGGGCCTTCGGATACACAAGTTATTCAGACTGCCGAAACTACCCCTTCAAAGGGATCCAGAGTAGCCGAACAACCCGCAGCTTCAGAGAGTGTTTTCAGACCTACTCAGTTAAGCATTAAATCTTCTGCTAAGTCTAAACCTACTTTAAAGACAAATAAACAAATACAGCATTCTCCAGGACAGGCCTCCATGCCTAAGAAACAAATGCTCAAAATGGCCGAAGACCTAATCACTCTGATCAGGGGTTCCCACCCCCCTCCTGATAAAAGGCCTAGACAGGATGCAGACTACGACTCCTCCGACCAGGTATCCATCTCTTCAGATTCATCCTCAGACCTAGCATGCTCCTTACCCCCTTATGAGGATTCTGATGCTGAGGAATCCATTCCATCAGCCTCTCCGCCTGAGGACTACTCCTTTGGGGAAACCTTGCATACCATGAGGGAGCATTTCCATTGGGAAGGCCAGGATTACTCAGAATCCAAGAAAAGGCTCAGAGACTTCCTTTTATTACCTCAACACAGACCCCTTGCCATTCCGCCAGTGTTAGATATAGTGGATGATGTGTATACTGAATCCATCTTAAATCCTGATTCTTGACCTCTAGCCCCAGTTAAGCCCAACAGATACTACAGAGTCCCTGACCCACACAAATTTCTTTATAAAAGCCCTGTTGCCGACACTGAAACTATTTCTCAGGGACCCAAAGGGGTAAAGGCCTCATCAAAGAATCCAGTCCCCTCTGACAGAGATTCCAGAGCATTAGACAGATGGGGGAAGAAAGTATATACGTCTGCAACTTTAGCAATGAGGGCCTTAAATTGCCAGTTTCACATGTTAAAATATCAGCAATTTTTGATGTCTCAGTTGAAACAAAAAAAATGCTTCCAGATTCAGATCTTCCTAATTTAAAGGAAGTGCAGGATTTATTGCATGCAGCTGAACAAGTGGGAAAACACACTTTGCAATGTGGTTTTGATTCTTTAGCGGCCTCCTGTAGAGCAGCTGTTACAGGTTCTGTCATTAGAAGACATGCTTTGTTAAAAGAACATGCGTTACCAGATCATGTTAAAGCAAAACTATTGGATGCACCTTTACAGCAGGATGTGTTATTTGGAGTTAAGGCAGAAGAGGTATTAAAGAAAATGGAGGATAATGCAAAATCTATGCAAACGGTGAAGGATTTCTTACAGGTTTAGCCTACTCGATTTAGCAGAAATTGGCCAATAAAGAATTGGTCCTTTTCAGTTTCAGACAGACCTCAAAGGGGCAGATACAGACGTTCAAGAGTTAGAGGTCAACCACAAGGTTCTTACAGGCCTCTACAATGGGGTGCATAAAGCCAGAAAGAAGGGGACGACAGGCCACAACCTTATAAAAAACAGCCCCAATGACTTCCCACTACAGCTGCCAAACAGCTCTCTTGGCAGCCCCCTTGGGAGGAAAACTGGCACTTTTCTATCACAATTGGCATATAATCACCAAAGACAAATGGGTTCTCAACATTGTATCTCAAGGTTACAGGTTCCACTTTCACACTCTGCCAAGGTTGAAAGGAATGCCAAACCTGCCACCAAATCAATGGGCAGAGGCTCAAAAACAAATTACAGCACTCATGGACATGAGAGCTATTTAAAAGGTGCCACCACAGGAGCAAGGACAAGGATTTTACTCAAGACTCTTTCTGGTTCCCAGAAAGGACAAAGCCTGGAGGCCCATTCCAGATCTTTCTTCCCTAAACACGTACCTGGATGTTCCGAAATTCAAAATGTTGACACTACAGCATCTTCTTCCCATGCTGGGCAAGAAAGCTTGGCTCGTAACATTGCACCTCAAGGACGCATACCTGCATGTCCCTGTCAGACAAAACTGCAGAAGATGCCTCCGATTCATGGCTGGTTCAATGCACTATCAATTCTCTGCACTGCCCTTTAGCTTATCTACTGCGCCCAGGGTCTTCACAAAGTGTCTGACACCGGTAATTGCATTTTGCAGACAGAAAGGAATTCATATTTATCTGTACCTGGACGACTGCCTGATTCAAGCAGAGATCATGGACATTATTCTAAAGCATCTGCCGTTTGTAAAACAGTTAAGTTGCCTAGGGTACACAGTAAACAAAAAGAAATCAAAATTAGTGCCCTCACAAGAGATGATATTCATGGGTGCCAGCTTGAATACGACGACCCAGATGACTTATCTCACTCCAGACAAGCAAGGACATCTGACCCAATATTTTCAATTAATGGCAACAAGAACCCTACTCCCGACGAGAAAAATACTGCAGGCCTTGGGTTACATGGCATCTTGCATACTACTAATTCCATATGCCAGGCTGCATATGAGGAAACTACAGTGGTACCTAAAGAGTGTCTGGTCTCAACACTATCAAAGTTTGGAAACCGTTATACTACTAATTCCTTGCCTGCAACAGGAGTTTCGATAGTGGGCTCAAGCTTGTCACCTCAGCAAGGGACAGCCTTTTACTCAACCCACAGCCAGGCAAACACTGACAACAGATGCATCAGATTACGCCTGGGGAGCACACATGGCAGGAAAATGTATTCAGCGCAACTGGCCCGCAGAACAAAGGCATCTTCACATCAATCAAAAAGAGATGTTAGCTGTACAAAATGCTTTAATAGCCTTCAAGAACCTGCTACATCCAGGACAACTACTACTAAAGACGGACAACACCACAGTTGTGGTACATAAGCAAGGGAGCACTCACTCTTATCCCCTCTGCAGACAAGCCATGACCTTGTGGAACACAACTCTAAACTTTCCAGTTCATCTGCAAGCACAATTCCTGCCAGGAGAGAAAAACACACTGGCAGACTACTTGAGCAGAAACATCATGGATCCCCGTGAATGGGAATTGGATCCACAAATATTCAGAATGATAACAGAAATGGTGGAGCCCGGACATCTGTTTGCATCCCCAATGAACTGCCAACTACAGAAATTCTGCACAAGGACTTACCACCCACAAGCATGGAAAGTGGATGCCCTCTCATTCAGCTGGAAAAACCTACAAGTATATGCTTTCCCACCACTACCTCTCCTTCCAAAGGTACTCATCAATGCCAGGCAGGAAGAGCCAAAGATTATCCTGATTCCACCAGACTGGCCACGCCAGCACTGGTACCCAATCTTGAAGAACTTAGCACAAGGACCACCCTGGATTCTGCCTCAAATCCCGCATCTGCTGACTCAGCATAACACAACAATCAGATACTTCACAGCCAGCTAAAGACTTTAAACCTGGCTGCATGGAAGATTTCCTAGTCAAGCAAGCAAAGCCTCTCTCCAAAGCTGTTATGGATGTCATTCTGGAGGCCAGAAGGCCTAGTACCAGGAAAGCCTATTCGGATAAATGGAAGAGATTCTGTACCTGGAACCAGGCTCACAGCCTTGACCCTCTTGTCCCAAATATTCCTCAGATACTACAATATTTAACTGAGATGCTGGACAAAGGCTTTTCCCTTTCATCCAACAAGAGCCACGCCTCTGCCATCTCTGCTCATTACAACACGGATCCACCAATTTTCTCTAATCCTTTGCTAAAACAGTACCTCAGAGGGGCTAAAAACATAAGACCGCCCTGTAGAGCACCTACTCCAACTTGGGACCTCAACTTCGTGTTGGAAAAATTAACTTTACCTCCTTTTGAGCCGTCTAACACAGCAGATTTAAAATACATCTCTTGGAAAACTGCTGTACTCCTGGCAATAACATCAGCACGAAGAGTTTCAGAATTACAGGCACTAATGGCAGTGGAACCTTTCATCATTTTCCACCAAGACAGGGTGTCTTTAAGAACTAACCCTACGTTTATGCCAAAGGTGGTATCAAGTGTGGCTCTAAACCAAACTATTCACTTGCCAACTTTTTTATCCAAATCCACAGAATAAAGGAGAGCGACTACTGCATTCTTTGGACATACACAGGCAGTTACGCTTCTACTTGGACAAAACCAAAGCTTTCAGAAAATCTGAGCAATTATTGGTAGCATATGCTGCAGGAGCACAGGGAAAAGCCATTTCAAAAGAGACCATTTCAAAATGGATAGGACACCTGTATACATTTCTGCTATACACACCATAGGAAACCTGTACCTAACAGCATTAGATCTCACTGCACCAGGGCAACAGCCACTTCAACTGCCTACCTCAGAGGAGTACCTACCCAAGGACATTTTGGAAGCAGCAACTTGAGTTCTGTACATACCTTCACCAGGCACTACCATCTGCCTCTATACTCTAAATCCAGAGCTGGTTTCACCACTGCAGTGCTGCAGGGCCTTATAGCCACATCTAATGCCTTATAGTACCAGCCACCCTACCTCAGCTTTGGGATTCTACCCAAGTGTAATGACTGCAGCAGTGTAACACGATGAACATAGTACAGTTTTGTACGTACCGTAAATGTAGATGTTAGTGTATATACTGCTGCAGTCCAGGTTACCCTCCCTCCTTCCCCTCTTACTTGCTGGTACGTATCTGTCTTCTACCCTTTACTACCTATAAGGGAGTATTTGCTGGTATCTGGAAGTTGTTGATTGCTTTTCTTATGTATGTCTTATTAGCAATTGGAATAGCCTACCTTTTTGGGGGTACCTGACATCTGGAGCAAGAAAAACTGAAGAAAATGGCGTCTGCTGCATCTTGTATACCCCTGTCGCACTGACGTCAGGGAAGAGTCGACAGCAACTGACGCCGGACTAAGACTTTGGAACTCTGGTTGATTGGGGAACCGCCTGACGGCAGGATAACCCAAGTGTAATGACTGCAGCAGTGTATACACTCTAACATCTACATTTCTGCTAGGTACAAAACTGTACTTTTTGAAAATCAGACCAATTTTCTTTTCAAGTACCAAAATTGGCAAACCAGTCAGCAAAGTAACCTTGGCCAGATGGCTGAAAGACTGTATAGCCTTTATTTATGAGAAAAAGAAAATTGATTTGCCTGGAATGGGTAAAGGCTCACTCTGCAAGATCTATGGCTACATCAGCAGTTTTTCAGTCTTGAGCTTCTGTGGATGACATTTGTGCAGCAGCAACTTAGGCTTCCCCTCATACCTTTATTGCTCATTACAAATTACACCTGGTTTCCAGCGGAAGAGCATCCTTTGGTTCAGTGGTGCTCAGGATTATCCTTCCTGGAGTCCGCGCAAGATCTGAGGTAACTGGGTACTCTGTCCCATTGGTTAGGAATAAATCGAAGATTGGCAACTTCAGATAAAGAAGTTATGTACTCACCATAACATTCCATCTGAGTTGTCCATCTTCATTTTTCCTTGACTTCCCTTCCTCCTTCCCCAGCCTTGCTAATGTTCTTTGGTAGAACAGATAGGGCACATACCTCCATGTTCCGCTACTTTAATATAGCAGATATGGTTTTCATCAGGTCGTCTGTCCTTGCGTTTGTTTAGCTGTAATCTGCAAACTTGATCTGAGGTAACTAGGAAAGATGCATTATGGGTAGGGTTGAAACTTGGCCTGCACGAGAAGTAGAAATGGCTGAGACTGTGCTGATGCTCAGAACCGAACCATTGATCAAGGATAAATGAAGATGGACAACTTGGAAGGAAAGTTATTGAGTACATAACTTTTTTCAAGCAAGTCTTTAAGTTTAAGCCAAGGTTTATATGAATGTGTAATATTAGAAGTTCTCATCTTTATACGACGCAGTTCAGTACTTACAACAATTTTTGCCATACTAGTAAATTCAACTCTAGAGTAGTAACTTTGCCAATTTTCAGTAGTTACTTTTCTGGCTATAGCATTAATAGACAGCAGAATAGGCTTTTGGAATTATGTCAGGAATCTGAGCGTAAAATAAAATTACAGATTTAGAAATATTACATCTGCCTGACCATAGAGCTTGAATAAAGTTATTAATTTCTTTCCAAAAAGGGGAGATGACTTCACATTCATATACCATGTGTCCAATTAGCTATTATTTCAGAATCATATCTCCAGCATTTAATCCTGTTTGATTAATACATAATTGTAAGTTTGTTAGGAGTGACAAAACGCTTTAAATAAAACTTTCCTTGTAAAAATTTTCCAGTATAATGAAGATGTGGTTTTATCTGCAGATTTTAATATTTTCTTGTATTTCTCAGAGAAGTATTTGTTATTTGAGTAGTAGTTCTAATTGGAATAGTCTAAATATGTGAAATATAACTTTAAGTATTTTTCTTAATTTGTAATGCAAGATTTATTTTTCATTGTATTCTTAATTAGAAATTCCAATAGTTTGAGGAATGGTTTATCTTTGTTAAATATCTTATTTATCTCTGTCTTCACAAAGTCTCTAAATATTTCTAAAATTAACCAATTATCTGAATCTTGATTTTATTTGGACATTAAATTTTCAACAGTATGTATATCAGTGCCATTTAAGAATTGATGCCAATAAATTAAATTTGTTTCAATACTAGCATTTTGTTGAAGTTGAGTTTCTAAGCAGTCATTTGTATATGCAATTGGGAACATAGAAAATATTAAGTCTTTAATACAATGGTTAGAATGTGAACTTTTGGAAAGAGGAAATGTTTTTTAAATAGGGGCTTTGAGAAGAGGGTGCAAAACCATTTATGCAAAAACCGTTTAATAACCTTGTAAAACTATTGGGTACTGTTTATTTATGACTTGGTTGTGCTATATTTATTATTTAATATTCCTTGATGTATTTGTTTCCATTTTGAGTTATGAGATGAATTTATCTACAATGCATTAACTGTTCGATTTGTTGAAGTAGCACAGCTGAATATTGGAATCCTATTCCACCATTATCCCATCCTTTTCTGTGCCAGTCAAAGGAAACTCTTGGTTTATTAGGATGCCAAATCAAGTAAAATATATTGATCATTTTTTTGGTGGAGATGGTACTAATGAATTTAATAGAAACAATATTTTATAGAAAATTACTGTCTTTTATAAGTAGTATTCATTCTTCCATGGTAAAGAATTTGTTCCAATTTGTGACTAAACTTCAAAAATTTTTCAACAATCTGTTGAATGTCTGTATTTCTTCACTATTAGACTTGGTGGTTATTCCACGGTATTTCATTTGATTGCTATTCTAATTGAAGTTTGAATATTTTTGTATTTTTTTTAATTTATTAATCAATGTACTTGTTTTATAATGATTAAATCTTAAATTTTAATTTTTTTCAAACTGACTCGTAGAAGTAATTATATGTTGTAATGAAGTCTCTCTTTTCTATTAGGAAATTATCAGCAAAAAGTTGAATCTTTAGTTCAAACTCTTATTTTGAAACGATTGATGTTCTTATTGGATCTACTATTGTTAGTAAAGGATTCTATATCTAATGCAAAAAGTAAAGGTGAGAATAGCGAGCCTTGTTTTGTGGCTTTTTATAATTTAAAGGAATTAAAAAAATAACCTCTTTTAACACAAGTACAAGAGTTATTGTATAACTTAGAAATTAATGCAATTAGCTCAGGCAAGAAATTATACACCAAGTGTTTTTAAACGGGTATGACCAATTAACTGAGTCAAAAGCCTTAACTAAGACTAATGATAGTAAGTTATTTTTTTAATTTTATTTGCATAGTATAGTAATGTATCTATTTTTATTAATTATCCTATACTTGTCTGTTTAAAATAAACCTAGCTTGGTCATTGTTAATTAGTTTAGGTATAATTAGATGAATTCTGTTAGCTAAAATGGACATAAACATGTTATAGTCCGCATCTAAAAGTGAAGTGGGTCTGTATGATAAACACTTTGAAAATCCTTGTTTTCAAATAGGTGATACAAGGAAATATTTCTGTGATGCAGGGACTTCAGTTGTTTTTATTTCTCTGTAGACTTTAATATTTTAACTGCATCATCCGGTAGTATGTATATATAGTTCTGGTATAAGACCATATAAGCCCGGTGCGGTCTTATTTTTTTAATCTTATTTGATCTTTTATTTTGGTCTATCACTTTTTTTTATTTGTTCACTTGTTTTTTTTTTATTTATATTCATCATTATCCAAGTTATTTGTATTACTATTTATATTTTCATAAAATATTTTAAAGCCCTCAAGAATACTTTTAATAACTGTTCTACTTTCTTTTTTTATTTGTGTTATTTCTTTGTTATGATTTAGTTTATTCTTTTTTTTTTTTTTAATTGGAGTAAGATGTTCTGTGTGTTAAACTGTTGCAGTCATTACATTTGGGTAATCTGCTGGCAGGTTGCCCTCAGTTGGCCTGATTAAAGTTTTGGGTCCTGCGTTGGTTGCTGTCTCCTTCCATGACGTCAAGTCATCGGTAGCTGTCCCTTCTTCCATGACGTCAGGTCAGGGGTATAAAACATGCAGGCGACACCATTACATCAGTTTTTCTTGCCGTGCGGTGCCCGAAGCAGAAGCAGTTCGCAAGTGCCGGTTGACACACTCCTGGAATTTTCGTTTTATAGTTTCAGAACCAAAGTCTTCAACTTAAAGCCAAGTATCCCGTTGGGGAAACTTTCTTGCTCCTTACCGATGTCAGTAAAAGTTAATAATTGCATTACTTGTGGAAAGCAAATACCTCGTTAAGATTTTCATTCGTACTGTATTCCTTGCCTAGGCCCTGACCACGACATACCTTGCTGTCGGTTTTGTGCTTTATTTAATCAGCGCACTGTCAGTCGTCTGTACATTTTTGCCTGTAAATATTTCGGTTCTCTGTTTAATTATCCAGAAATGTCAGCCATTTGACTACCGGGATTCCGAAAAAAACGCAAAGATAAAGACAGAGACAGGCCACCAAGGTCCAAAACTGCAGACTACGCTTCTCCTAAGCCAGTCGCCAGTTCACCAGTACTCAGTGAGGTGCTTTCGCAGGCCTTTACTGAGACCCATTTGGAGTTCGGTATGCCGTGAGATGCTTCACTTATGGAACCTGCGGATGTCTCTACCTTGGATGGGTCCGGAGCCGCTGTGCAGGCACTGGCTTCTGTGGGTGTATTCAGGCCTACAGACATATTAAATCGACACTGCCTTCATTACTAACGCCTAAAAAAAAAAAAAAAAACCGCCCACCCTATGCCTAAAAAACAAACGATCAAAATGGCTGAAGATCTAATTACTCTAATCAGGGGTAGTCAACCCCCTCCCTCTTAAGAGGCGTAGGGTTGAGCTTGATTTATGAATTTTCTGGTCAGGATTCTGTTTCTTCTGACTCTTCTAATGACCTGGATTTGTCCATGCCCACTTATGAGGATTCCATTCCCTCTACTTCCCCTCCTGAGGATTTTTCTTTTGGGGAAACTTTACATACTTTAAGGGAGCATTTCCACTGGGAAAGTCGGGTATTTTCTGATTCAAAAAAGAGGCTTAGGGATTTCCTTCTACCTCAGCATAGGCCTTTGTCTATACATCCTGTACTAGACACTGTTGATGTGTTCTCGGAATCCAATTTGGCCCCCGATTCCCTGCCTCCAGCTCCTAGTAAACCTGAAAGATACTACAGGGTTCCTGAGTCCCACAAGTTCCTTTTCAGAAATCCTGTTCCAAATCCAGAAACCATTTCTCAGGGGCCCAAGTGCATTTAGACTTCTACTGCTAAAAATCCTACCCCTTCTGATAGACTCCAGGGCGCTGGATAGATGGGGTAAAAAGGTTTATACTTCTGCAACCTTGGCAGTTAGAGCTTTAAACTGCCAATTTCATATGTTAAAATATCAACAGCATATTATTGGACTGCTTAAACAGAAAATGACGGTGATTCCTGACTGTGTGGAAAATAAAGATTTACAGGATTTAATACATTCTGCTGAACAAGTTGGAAAACATATTTTGCAATGTGGTTTTGATTCTTTAGAGGCCTCCTGCAGGGCTGCTGTTACTGGGTCTGTGCTTAGAAGGCATGCTGGGCTTAAGGAGCAGTCTTTGCCTGATCATGTTAAAGCTCAGGTGCTCCTTTAAATCAGGACCACCTGTTTGGCAGTAAGGCTGAAGAAGTTCTAAAAAAGATGGAGCTAAATCTATACAAACTGTTAGATTTCTTACAAGTGCAAAGTCCAAGATTTAGTAGGAATTGGTCTTTTCCAGCCCCTTCCAGATCCTCTCAAGCCAAACCCAGACACAGCAAAACCCCCAGGTTTCAGTCCCATGGGTCTCTCAGAGCTAAGCAGTGGGGGGGCCTCCACTTCCAAATCTGGAAATAACAAGACACCCCCCCTTATGGTAAACAGTCTCAATGACTTCCTTTTAAAATTACAAAGCACTTGGCTTTTAACCGCCCCTTTGGGTGGAAAGATTGCTCTTCATACAAAGGGG
>NC_056738.1:87271586-87293457 GCF_019279795.1 Protopterus annectens | reverse complement strand
TTTCACCGGCAAAAATTAACGCCGTGGATTTTAAGTTTTTCGCCCCTTTTTGTTTAAAACCCCCCAGACCACTTACATTTGTCTAAAAGGCCTGGGTGCTTTTCAAACCGAAGCCAACCCGGGTGTTTGCAAAAGAGTCCTCGGTTCTTCCTTCGGCCGAAAGCATTCCTCCTACTATGGAGGCCTCTTCCGGCATGGCTGAATCTGCTACCGAAAATCCACCTGCTCTTACAGTTTCTCAGGATTTATAAGATAGTATTCCCTTAGATGTATCTTTTCCTGCACGTGGGGCTGCTAGGCCCCCTGCATCCATGTCAATTAAGGCTTTTGCCAGGGCCAAAGCAGCTAAATCTTCAAAGGCCATGCCTGCTAAAACCCCCTCTTACAGGCCTAGCACTAATACTCAAATGCTTAGTCTAGCAGAGGATCTCATTTCTTTGATCAGGGGAACCCAGTCTCACCCTGACAGGGCCTCTCACCCACCTCCAGAGAAGAGGCCTAGAACAGAGCCCCCTGAGCCAGTTTCTTCGGATTACTCCTCTGATGATTCAGAAAATACAAACCCTCCAGAAGGCCCTTATTCTCCATATGAGGACTCTGATGCAGAGGATTCCATACCTTCTGCCTCTCCTCCTGAGGAATTTTCTTTTGGGGAAACCTTGCATGCTATGAGGGAACAATTTCAATGGCAGGGCCAGGATTTTTCAGACTCTAGGAAAAGGCTTAGGACCTTTTTACATTTACCACAACATAAGCCTTTAGCTATTCCTTCAGTACTTACAGTTGTGGATGATGCATTTAATGATGCTTGTACTGCCCCTGACTCACTACCTCCGGCCCCTGCTAAGCCCGACAGATACTACGGGGTTCCGGACACACATTATCATTTGTATAAGGCTCCTATAGCAGATCCAGAAACTATTTCACAGGGCCCCAAAGCTGTAGCAATTGCCTCTGCCAAAAACCCCCTCCCCTCTGAAAGAGAATCTAGGGCATTGGAGAGATGGGGTAAAAAAGTTTTTACTTCTGCTACTCTTTCGGCTAGGGCCTTAAACTGTCAATTCCACATGATTCAGTATCAGGAATTTCTGTTAGATCAGCTCACTAAAAAACTGTCCTCGCCTGAGCCTTTAGTTTAGACCGTAAGTCCCTTCAGGATTTGGTGCATAATACTCAGCAGGTCAGTAATCATTCATTAAAATGCGGCTGTGATGCACTGGAGGCTTCCTTTAGATCAGCTATGACTGGTACAGTGATCAGAAGGCATGCATGGTTAAAAGAGCAATCCTTACCAGACCATGTAAAGTCAAAGCTTCTAGATGCTCCCATGGAAAAGCATAGTTTGTTTGGTTCCCCTGCACAGCAAGTGTTGAAGAAGGTGGAAGAAAAAGCAAAATCTGTTCAGACAGTCAAGGATTTCTTACAGGTCCAGCCTCCGAGATTTAGTAGGAACTGGCCTTCCAAGAATTGGTCCTTTCCAGAAACCACCAGAGCACAGAGAAGCAGAAACAGACGCTCTAGAGGCAGAGGTCAATCCAGAGGTGCCTACAGGGGACATCAGTGGCAGCCTAACAGCCAGAGAAGTACTGCCAGATCCAGCCACTACCACTTCCACAGGACAATCACAGTGACTTGGCTCTGAAACCGCCTACCAGGGAACAACTGGGAGCACCCTTAGGCGGAAAGCTAGCCTTATTTTCAGTAAATTGGCATTACATTACAAGAGACAAATGGATTTTACAGACAATAGACAAAGGCTACAGGTTTCACTTCCATACTCTTCCAAGGAAGAGAGGAATGCCAAACCTACCTCCAAACCAAAGGACAAACACTCTACAGCAAATAGACCACTTACTAGGGATGAGAGCTATAGAAAAGGTACCGGCTTTGGAACAAGGACAAGGATTTTATTCAAGACTGCTCCTGGTACGAAGAAAGGAAAACCAATGGAGACCTATCCTCGATCTGTCCGCTCTAAACATATATCTCATTGTTCCAAAATTCAAGATGCTGACCCTACAGCAGCTTCTTCCCATGCTGGGCAAGGAGTCTTGGCTGGTGACTATCTCAAGGAGGCATACCTGCACGTCCCCATTCGACCAAATTGCAGAAGATACCTCAGATTTCTTGCAGGATCAGAGCATTATCAATTCTCAGCATTGCCTTTTGGCTTATCTACTGCGCCCAGAGTATTCACCAAATGCCTGGCATCAGTAATTGCATATTGCCGGCTTCATGGAATTCAAATTTATCCATACCTGGACGACTGCCTGTTACAAGCGGACAGCAAGGACAAATTGACAAAAGATTTGAAAAAAGTTATTCACCTGCTGCAAGCCCTGGGATACACAGTCAACACAAAAAAGTCAAGGCTGATACCATCCCAAAGGATAACTTTCTTGGGTGCAGAACTGGACACATCAAACCAGATGGCGTTCCTCACAGAAGAAAAACAGAAGCAGCTACCACTCTATTTCTTGGCATTGGCAACGCAGAACCAGCTTACAGCAAGGAAAATACTGCAAGCCCTGGGTTACATGGCATCCTGCATAATATTAATTCCACATGCCAGACTACATATGAGGAAGTTGCAATGGTACCTGAGGAATTTATGGTCTCAGCACAAGCACAGCCTAGAAACCCAAATTCCAATCATTCCATGCCTGAAACAAGAATTCCAGTGGTGGGCCCAGGCCTGTCAATTGAACAAAGGACTGCCCTTCCACAGGCCTCACCCAAACCAGACTATCACCACGGACGCCTCAGACCTCGGTTGGGGGGCACACATGGCGGACAAGTGCATACAAGGCTTATGGACTCAAGATCAGATGAACCTACACATAAATCAAAAAGTGATGCTGGCAGTAAAACAGGCAATTCAGACATTCAGACCATTTCTTCAACAGGGTCATTTGCTGATAAGGACGGACAACACCACAGTTATGTGGTACATCAACAAGCAGGGAGGCACACATTCTTATCCTCTATGCAGGATGGCAATGGACCTCTGGAATTTGGCCCTGAGCTTCAACATTCAGCTCCAAGCCATATTTGTGCCAGGAAAAAAATATATACTAGCAGACATCTTAAGCAGAACCACCACGGATGCCCACGAATGGATGCTGCATCCAGACATCTTCAGAACCATCACAAGGAAATGGGGACTGCCAGAAATAGACCTGTTCGCGTCCCCACACAACCACCAATTGAAGAAATTCTGCACAAGGACATACCACCCGCTTGCTTGGAGGGTGGACTCACTATCCTTCAGTTGGGAAAACCTGACAGCATATGCATTCCCACCTCTTCCTTTGATGCACAAAGTGCTGCTGAAGATCAAAGATCATCGCCCCAGGATCATCTTGATAGCTCCAGACTGGCCGAGAACATAGGTACCCACTGCTGAGGAGTATGTCCCAGGAGCACGCATGGCCTCTACCACTACTACATCTACTGCTAACACAGAACAACTTCAAAATTCTGCATCCAAACTTGAAAACACTGCAACTAGCTGCTTGGAACATTATATAAGGCAAAACAACCCAGATTTATCTCAAAGGGTTAAAGACATTATCTTGGAGGCTCGCAGACCCTCAACAAGGAAAACTTATTCAGCAAAATGGAAAAGATATCTCATTTGGAGTGCAACAAAAGGTGTAGATGCATCATTGGCAAACATAGCTAACATCCTGGAATACTTAGCAGAGCTTTTCCACAATGGTCTGTCTTACTCTTCCATTAAGATTCATGCATCAGCAATTTCAGCAGAATACAACATGGATCCTCCAGTCTTCTCTCAACCTCTACTCAGGCAGTTTCTCAGAGGAATTAAAAATGTAAAGCCACCAAGGAAACCACCATTGCCTACATGGGACTTGAACTTTGTGTTAGAGAAGTTGACACTTCCCCCTTTTGAACCAGCAGCAACAGCAGAATTACAGTACTTATCTTGGAAAACTGCTTTCCTACTTGCAATCACTTCAGCTAGAAGGGTTTCTGAATTACAGGCATTAATGGCAGTACAACCCTTCCTTATCTTCCATCGGGATAGAGTGTCCATGAGAACTAATCCTACCTTTATGCCAAAGGTGGTCTCCAGGGTATCATTAAACCAAGCAATACACCTACCAACATTCTTCCCCAACCCGCAGAACAGGGGGGAAAGATTGCTGCACACTTTGGATGTACACAGACAATTGCGCTACTACCTGGACAGAACCAAGAACAATAGAAAAACTGACCAGCTTCTGGTAGCATATGCAACAGGAATGGAAGGAAAAGCAATTTCAAAACAGACAATCTCAAAATGGATAGGAAATTGCATTAGATTTTGTTACTCTTTTCATGGAAAGGCAACTCCAGAAAACATCAGGCCTCACTCCACAAGGGCTACAGCCACTACTACAGCCTTCTTACGAGGAATGGCTACCAAAGACATTTTAGAGGCTGCTACTTGGAGCTCCGTGCATACATTTGCCAAGCATTACAATCTACCTTTATACTCCAGATCCCAAGCAGGTTTTGCCACTGCTGTTTTGCAAGGGATCTTAACTACACCATAAATTCTTAGTGCCTCCTCCCCCAGTTTGGCTATGGTATTCTACCCATTTGTTAGGACTGCAGATGCATCCTTGAAGGACATAGTACAGTTTTGTACCTACCATAAATGTAGATGTCCGAGAGGTATGCATCTGCAGTCAGGATTACCCACCCTCCTTCCCCTCTGTGGTACTCCTAGGGTAATTGCCCATCTTGTAGCTAGCTGGGGGAATCTATTATGGTGTATTTGTTTGTATATATGTATATACATGTTTATTTTTATTTGCTCTCTATTGTTTGGAAATATTTGCATTTATCCAAATTTAGCCTTCCTAGAGGGCACCTGGCATCTGGGGCAAGAAACACTGAGGAAAATGGCGTCGGCTGATGCCTTTATACCCGCTGAACTGCAGCTATGACGTCGGGTGAAGTGCGACATCAGCCGAGGCCAGACCCAGACTTTGGAATCCGGCCGACCGAAGGGCTGCCTGAGGCCAGGACAACCCATTTGTTAGGACTGCAGATGCATACCTCTCGGACATCTACATTTATGGTAGGTACAAAACTGTACTTTCTGCCAAGTCAAACAGGGCAAAGCAAGGATGATTTTGATTACTCCACACTGGCCGTGCCACCACTGGTACCCCTTCTGGCGCAGTGTGTCGCAAATATCTCCATGGCACCTGCCTCAGACCCCTTCCTTGCTGTATCAGCAGTAGAACCAAATTCTGCACCCTCAGTTTCCAACATTGAACCTTGCAGCCAGGCTAATCACTTTTAATTCACTCTCATCTCTCAGCAAACCAGTGATGGATGTCATCTTGGAGGCGAGAAGACCTAGTACTACAAAATCTTATGCTGACAAATGGAAAAGATTCTGTGCCTGGAACCGATCTTCAGGGATGAGCACAGCAGCACCCAATTTACCTCGGATTTTGCAATACTTAACCGAGATGCTTTACAAGGGCCTGTCTTTTTCCTCTATTAAAATCCACGCCTCCGCTATTTCATCTCACTATAACACAGAACCACCCCTCTTCTCTCATCCTATGCTCAAGCGCATCTCAGAGGGGCAAAAAACTTGACCACCCAGGAGAGCTCCTACCCCTGCCTGGGACCTTAACTTTGTTTTGGAGAAGCTCACTCTACCATCTTTCAAGCCAGTTGCTACTGCAGACTTAAAATTTCTTTCTTGGAAAACTGCCTTCCTTTTAGCAATCACTTCAGCTAGAAGGATATCTGAATTACAGGCCCTTATGGCAGAGGGGCCTTTCTTCATCTTTCATGCAGACAGGGTATCTCTCTCGGGACCAATCCATCCTTCATGCCCAAGGTGGTTTCCAGTGTGGCTCTTAATCAGCCCATTCATTTGCCAACCTTCTTTCTCAATCCACACAACAAAGGGGAACGGATTCTGAATTCATTGGTTGTGCACCAACAACTTGGATTCTACTTGGACAGGACTTAATCTTGAAGAAAATTTGAACAATTGCTGGTAGGATTTGCTGCAGGGGCAGAGGGGAAGGCTATTTCAAAATCTTTTTTAAATGAATAAGCCATTGCATTCAGTTCTGCTATAAGCACCATGGAAAACCCATTCCCCAGGGGATCAGGTCTCACTCCACCAGGGCTGCATCTACTTCTGCAGCCTTTCTCAGAGGTGTTCCTTCCAGAGATAACCTAGAAGCTGCTACCTGGAGTTCTGTACAAACATTCACAAAGCATTATCATTTACCAATTTTCTCCAAATCCAGAGCTGGTTTTGCCACTGCGGTCTTGCAGGGCCTTGTAGCTGGCCCTAATGCTGTATACACTCCTTCTACCAACCATAGCTTTGGGAATCTACCCAAATGTAATGACTGCAACAGTGAAGCACGAACATAGTACAGTTGTGTGCACTTACCATAAATGTAGATTTTGAGTGTATTCACTGTTGCAGTCCTGGTTACCCTCTCTGGCTATACCTCTACTTTCCTTTACTATGCTTAAAAGCCTTTTTGATGCATTTGCTTTTGGTTGGAGGTATACTTTTGTGTTAAGTTTATTTGCTCCCCATTAGGGGGGCACCTGACATCTGGGGCAAGAAAAATTGATGTAATGGCGTTGGCTGCATGTTTTGTACCCCCTGACGACCTGAAGTCATGGAAGAAGGAACAGCAACCGACGCAGGACCCAAGACTTTGTTAATCAGGGCGACTGAGGTCATCTTGCCAGCAGATTACCCAAATGTTATGACTGCAACAGTGAATACACTCTAACATCTACATTTATGGTAAGTGTACACAACTGTACTTTTATGCAGGTTTAAAAGGTTTACTGAATATGACTGACATTCGTTTTTCCAGGTTTATTGATGCAGAATTTCAACATATTTTGTATTAAGTTCAGACTGACTGATAATGTTTGGTTTTAGATTTAACTTTATTGTGTCTATTTTGGCCTGTAGTATATCCATTTCTTTGTCCCATTCTCTTGTTTTACTAATATACCAGCGTGTAACTTACATTTAAGTAAGCCTTTAGTGAATCCCACAGGACAATGTCAGTTAGTTACTTTATTATTCATGTTTATTTTAGGAAATTTTTGATCTCTTTAACATACCAATCCTTTTCTTTTAATGTATGCTGGTAATCTCCCGTGATGTATTAGATTGTCAGTTTAAGATATTAAAGATTATAGCGTTATAGTCTGACAATGGATAGGAAACTATTGAAACTTCTGTGATCTATGATAACAGATTGAGGCAAATGCATTGAGTGTTTGTGTTCCAGTCTATATGAATAATCGGTAAATTGAAGCAAGTTTGTTTTCCTTAGCTCATATATCTCCTTTAAATTCATTAGGTTTACAAAGTTTTTTCAGTGCTTGGCTGAATATATGATTTTCGCCCGTCTGTCTGCAGTGGAATCTTTGTCTGATAAAATACAATTAGTCACCAGCTGTTATGATTTCACCTTTCATGTTATAAGCTATAGTGTCCAAGTAATTCTTTGCATCTTTAGCTCCAGCTCTTGGAATCCAGTGAGGTTTCACCAATGTACATAGTTTTTTGTTCCACTCAATTATAACGGTGCTTAACTTGCCATTTTTATCAACATAGGTATCGTTTACTTTAGGTGTTACGGCTGAGTTTTTCCATAAAATGAGGATGCCTCCTCTTTTAACTCGAAAGCCAGCACCTGCTAAAACCAAATAATTCTTTAATGAAGGTTTAGTTGCATCTTAAGTACATGTGTCTCCTGCAGAAATACTGTTTGAACTTTATGTAATTGCAAGTATTTGAACAGAACCCCCCCCCTCTTTATGTATTGTTCAATCCATTAATATTAATAGTTATTCATTTCAAATCAGACATTTATACAAGAGAAAAAACACCGGTGTAACGGAATTGCATTTATGTACATAACTTATTTTATACTTTATGTATAACAATATGAAATCTTCAGCTATGGACAAAACTTTTGAAACAAAAAAAAAAATGACCCTGTGATATAACCCTAAAACATTCTACCATGGAATAATGTTTTCCTAGTTTGTTGAAAAAGACAAATTACCGCTCAAACTCTCCATTAGGCTAACAGAGCTTACCTCATGCTTCGGATTCATATTAATGTCTCATTTTTTAATAAGCATCATCTTCAAAAAGCCAGTCAGTGAGTTATGAATAAGAAAAGTTAAGCAGGTGTTCAGAATCTTTATTATAAGTTGACCAAACTGAATGTCTGTACAGTCCTCTTTCTCTATCTCGTATCTCTCCGGTTGTACTGTAGGGAGAAAGTCAGTTATTTTTATATTTATTAGTTTATAGGTCAGATGATTTTCTATTTGTTCTGTTTTATTTGCTATGCTCTTATGGTTCGTTGATAAATTAGTACCAGGCTAACTATCCTTGTGAGCCATGCCAAGCCAGTTAACCTGTGTGAGAAACCCTGCAACTTGTGCCTATAAGAACACCTTAACCACTATGTCAACTTTTCTAGACATATTTATATTAACTAAATACATATCTGTACTTGCGTATTATCGCAACCACATTCCAAACAGTCCTGCAGCAGAATCAACATTTTGTATACAGTGCACTGATGAACCTTGAAACCTTTACTACAGTAAAACACTGATCTCGATGGACCACTTTTACAGTTATTCTTCAGAAAATGTACTTTGATGTAAAGCCTGCTCTTCTACTAGCTTTTCACACTGAATTACAGCATACTTACCCAATTATGTTTACCTTTAAGAGGTATGTTCGTAAGATGTAAGGTACGGTTTAATTGTGTTTTGTAAAATGTTACATATTAGACTATATTGTTTTGGTTTTAATCAAAGCAAGACGCAGATCTGATTATTAAAGGACCCGTAATATAAACTTGATACCTAATATGATTATATTGCGCAACCTGTCTGCTGGAGAAAACAAGTACAAAGTCAGATGTAACCAGAGGACAATCGCTGTGATCAGTTACCCTTAACAAATGCAGTAAAGTAACAATTTCCCAGCAGCACAGAGGTAATACAGACGATTTTCCTATAATCTAGCAATACAGAAGCAGGTGGGTCGCAAATCTCCCTATTTACTTAATGTCTGTAAGCCAGACTTGGGGGGGGAGGGGGGCATGAGTACTTAGGTGTCGGGGTCATCACTGCACTGTGTACAAAGTGCAGATTCTGCTTCAGGAACTGCAATTCTGAATGTGGTTGCGATAATACACAAGTGTGAAATAACGGTTCGCTGCCTTGCTTTCCATTCTTTCATTTCCTCATCTGCTTCCTTGGGAGTTACTGACACTTCAGTCACACACACACACCAGTTCCCCTCAAAAACAAGTCTGACAACATTTTTTTTTTCTGCTGCAGGATGGCTAGAAAGCAAGTTCTGCTTCTGCAGATGCAAATGTGGTTGTGATAATACGCAAGTACTTACATATCTAATTATTTTGTTTCTGTTTGTATAGTATGTCTTGTACTATTACTGTATTCCTAAGTTTTATGTTTTAGCTATAATATTAGTGGATTGTTACACAGTCGAACATTTATATTTACCCTTATATATCTGATGCTATTTAGTCTAGTATTACTGTTAGAATCAGCCTGGTTTTTCTATAAATGTTATGTCTAATAGTGTCTGAACATATATTTGAAAAATCTTCCCGTTTACGATTCAAACTTTCCATAAACATTTGAGATATTAAGTTTTGGTATTAAAGAGAGAATAGCAGAGAAACACAATCCTAGTTTTTTTTTTTTATCAGAAGTGTTATTTAGGCTAGTATATAAACTATCTTTTTTGTATACTGCAAGCATTCAGACCTATTTAATAACTGACAGTGGTTTAGAATGCAACTCGCTGTCTTTGCTTATTGTCTGACCTGTATTAATTGACAAGAAGCAACGTGAACAGTTTTTAGATTTTTAGAACTCGCGCAGCATCGTAAAAGTGCTTCTAATTCTAATTAAGCTGCTTCCCTGGACTACATGAAGAGACATGGAAGAGCTCTCTGATCATGTAGCCCAGGCAGGAAGAGCTCTCTGATCATGTAGCCCAGGCAGGTATGACCCTGACCCTGAGTAGCATCCTGCCCTCACCAAGAATGATACCGCAGTATAAAGAAAAAAAATTGTTAATTTCAACAATTTGCCAAGCTTCTGGTGTCATTCAAAGGGGATCCAGTGTCTGTCAGCCTGGGACGACATGCTTGACTGGCCTCATTACTTTGCAAGAGACTGCTTGCACCTGTCACCCCTAGGCTTTTGAATATTGGCCAAGGCTCTTGCTGCCCCCATAGTGCCTTTCTTAGGCAAGGCTCAAAAGTCAAACCCACCTCCGTAAAGAGCACAAATAAAAAAAAACGAGGGTTATGCTACGCAATGCCAGGAGTTTAAATCTCAAAATGCACGCGCTCGAAGCACTCTTCAGTATGGAGAACATCGACATCTGTGCAGTAACTGAAACCTGGTTCAAGGCTCCACATAGCACCCCAGCACTACGGGGCTACAACTCATACCACACATTTCGGCCACAGAACATGGACCGAAACACAAAAGGAGGAGGGGGTTTATCCATATTCATCAAGGATACCTACACCTCCAGGTTAGTGGCGCAGCATGATACCTCCAAGAGCATCCATGTGCAACAAACAGGCAAATCTGCAATGCAAATTGTGACCTGCTACAGATCACCCTCCATGACCCAGGACCACCACTCCGCCTTTCTGGAGACACTGGAAAACATGAAGGTCCTACCGAACACCCTGATATTGGGCGATTTCAATTACCCTACCGTTAACTGGGAAAACTAGTCTAGTACAAACTCCCAGGTCCAGCGCTTCCTGGAATTTTTCAACTCAAATGCCCTGGATCAGCTGGTAAACTCCCCCACCAGAGGTGAAAACATATTGGACCTGGTCATCACCAACATGGGTGACAGTTGTTCCACACCAGAGGTCAACCCATCACTGGTTAGATCAGACCATAAACTTATCACTCTGGATGTCCACACCCCATCACCACCCCCAACTAGGGAAACCACAGTGTAAAACTTTTCTAAAGCAAACTTCATCTTAAGACTGAGGTGGTAAGTTTTCACAGCCCCCATGCTAAAGTATAACTCTGCCCAGGATGCAGAAACCTTTACAAACGCACTCTGTGAGCACGTACAAGGATGCATGGATCTTGCCATCCCTAGCAAACCAAGACTGACTCCCCTAAGAGAAGGAAACCAGTCTGGTGGACCCTTGCCATAAACAGGCTGTACAATAGAAGGAGGAAACTAGTTCAGAAAAAAAGCAAATCCCAAGAAGGAAAGACATCCCTGATCAGTATCAGTCAAAAACTAAGATCCCTCATAAAATCTTCCAAGGCTAACTTCGAAAGAAAAATAGCCAAGGATTCGAAAGATAGCCACAAAGCCGCCTTTAGCTATGTCAAGAATCTAAATGGCAACTTGCAGATGTGCTCTGAGCTAGTGCAAAATAGCACAAAATATACTGAACCTACTGATATTGCCAACATCATGGCAGATGCAAACATCACCCCCCCTCTCACCCCCAAAAGGGCCCACAACAATACCGGAAAAGTGTAGCGTCCCGGAAATCACAGACGCACAAATGAAAACGTTCCTTTCAAAAGCCAAAAGCACAGCGTCACTGGGGCCAGATGGTGTCCCAGGCTGCGTCTTGCACGAACTACAGAACAAACTAACCCCATACTTAAACACACTGTTCAACCTCAGTCTCTCCACAGGCTACGTGCCTGTAGAATGGTGCACAGCAACGGTTGTTCCGCTCCACAAAGGAGGGGCCACAACTGACCCTGGTAACTATCGCCCCATAAGCCTGACTAGCCTGGTCTGCAAGGCTATGGAGCGCATCATCATGGAACTCATTAACAAAGACATTGGGAACCTCCAAACACTTGATCCAACCCAGTTTGGCTTTAAGGGCAAATCATGCCTACTAAACCTGGTTGACTTCTTTGAGACAGTCACCAAGGCTATAGACGAGGGTAAGGTAGTTCACAAAGCCTACCTTGACCTCGCCAAGGCTTTTGATACCATTCCCCACTCAGGAATTATAGAAAAACTTACCCAGCCTGAACATAAACCCCTACGTCATAAGATGGGTTGCCAACTGGCTTACAGACAGAACTCACATGGTAAGAATAGAGGGCTCCAGGTCTGACTCTAAACCAGTCACAAATGGTGTCCCACAAGGCTCGGTCCTGGGACCCCTACTGTTCGGCATATACTTCTCAGAAGTACAGGCAAACACAGGAGGACTATGGCTAACCAAGTTTGCAGATGACTGCAAAACTGGGAGCCATAAGTGACTCACCGGCTGACACAGACTTTCTCTAAAAGGGCTTTACTGAGATGGACACCTGATGTCAAAGTCATGGTCTCAAGCTAAATGCCAAAAAATGCATAGTCATCTCGTTTGGGGAAAAACAAAACACCCATGAATTACCACATAGGTGGCAGCCTTCTTAATACAGAAGAGGTAATAAGAGATCTGGGGATTCAGGTAGATAGCCCCAAACAATTCTGGTCCTCCATAAACTCCATCCTCCACCCGGGTAAAGTCAGTGCCCCTCCTCCTAACATCCCTCACTCCTCAGAAAATATTGCTAACTCATTCAACACACACTTCACATTAACCATACTGTCACTAGCTAAACAACACAACCCCCTTCCCATCCAACCCACACCTTGAACTAGTAATCTCCCCACTGCCTTATCTTTTTCTCCTGTACCTACCTCCAACATAAAAAAAAAAAAAAACCTCTTAACTAAACGTAAGCCCACCAAATTAGCAGCAGACAACCTCCCAAGTGAATACCTACAAATCGCAGCTGATGCTCTGGCCCACCCAGTATCCATCTTGATTAACCGATCTCTGTCAGAAAGTTGCGTTCCCACACTGTGGAAAGTATCACATATAATTCCCCTCCACAAAGGCGGACCCTCCACAGATCTAGCCAGTTACCACCCCATAGCTATTCTCTCTCCACTCTCCAAAATACTAGAGATGCATACACACTCAGGTCTCAGACTACCTCCTTACTAACAACCTCCTTTCCAGTACTCAGCATGGTTTCCAACCAAACCATAGCACCACCACTGGCTTACTCTCCTTTGCTAACACTATCCTTCAGCATAAAAACAATGGCTATCTCTCCTCTGCTACTTTCCTAGATCTATCTAAAGCATTTGACATGGTCCCACACAAACAACTCATCTCTGTCCTCAGTAACATATCCTTCTCTCAATCAGTCACCAACTGGTTTGAGTTACCTGTCTGACTGCCAACAATCCGTTGTATGACAGAATGACACATCTCCCCAACTACCTGTCTCCATAGGGGTTCCCCAAGGATCCATCCTTGTACCCCTACTCTTCACTGTTTTCACCAATACTCTAGCCTCTGCCACCAAACATGGCACACTCATACAATACGCAGATGACTCAACCATCATCTGCTCAGCCCAGTCCCTACCCAAACTGCAAAAAGTCACACAGGAAGCCTTTTCCTCTGTTGAAACTTGGTTATCCGATGCCCAATTAATACTCAACACAAACAAAACTAAACTACTCCTCTTCCAACCCACCAAACATACTCAAAACAACTCTCACTTTAATATCACAGCAAAAGACAACACCACTATATACCCAACTGAACACACCAAATTGCTAGGAGCGGAAATTGACAATAAACTAAAATTTGACATTCACATGTCCATGACCATAAGAAAAGTCCACAAAAAACTAGGAGCGTTATACAGAAATAAGCAACTTCTCACCAAAGCAGCAAAGATTTCAATAGCAAATTCCCACCTTATCTCCACCCTACTTTATGCCTCTCCAATATATACCAACCTAAGGCAATGCGATCTAAACAAGCTAGAGACCTACTACAACACTCGGGCATTCTACCGTAGTCACCACGGTCTCTCACTTGCTGAACTGGGCTGGCTTTAACTCCCTCACCTCCTTCAATGGTATCAACTGTCACTCGCCCATAAATTAGTAAACCATCCACTAAATGTCCCATCCTTGCAGAATCTACTCCAACCCTATCACACCACCAGATCACTAAGATCCAGCAACAAAAATCACTTGCCAATCACTAAAGCCAATATCTCTGCTGGTGAAGCACTGTTCTCTTGCACCATAGCCAAATTATGGAACTCCCTCCCACCCACAATTACCTCCGTACCATCATGCACTCACTTCAAAACTGTACTAAAAGTGCACCTAAAAACATGCTGGCTATCTCCTTGCAACTCCCATTCTAATATCATCCACCCCATCCAACCACTACCTTTCTTTCCACTCCACCAACTACTTTGATTATAGCAAGCACAGATGCTCATAAGCCTAGTACTTGTACAGCAGGAACTTCTTATTGTAACATTTGTTAATGTCTGTTATGTACTTCACTGATAAAGATTCTAGTTGTCTACTGATGTACTATGTTCTTCATCTGTAAATATGTTGCAAGTAATTGCTATGTTAAATTGCTGTGTAATCCAGTGTAACTACTGTCTGTTTATTTTAACTGTGGAGCTTTTCTCCCCGGGCCTCCGCTGAAAATGGACCTACGTCCAGTTGGACACTCCCGGTCAACAAATGTAAATAAATAGTAATCTCTCCTTTGACAATCATATTGCCAAAGTAGTTAGGAAATCCTTCTATGTAGCCCATCTAATTACTAAAGGGTTCACATCTAGAAATAGAGGTTATAGTGCCTCTCTACTCGTCACTTATCAGACCCATCATATAGAGTACAATGCCCCGTTTGGGATGTACCTCACAAGACACTTCCAACAGCTAGAAAGACCACAAAAGTACCTCGCCAAGAGGATTACTCGTCTCAAACTTATGTCCTATGCAGCCCGACTGGAAAAACTCCAGCTGTACTCAGTGGCATATCGCTTACTCAGAGGTGATCTCTGGCTGACTTACAAAGACATGTCCAACTCAGGATTGATGGACGTGCTCCACCTAAAGAAATCCAAATCACTGCGAGCCACTCGCTGTACTGAGCTAAACCTCGCCACAACAATAAATAGAATATGCTGGAGGTATAGATTCCTGTCGCAGAGACTCCCCATGCTTTGGAACAAAATTCCTAACTACATTAGGCAGAGCCCCTCACTAACACTCAAGAGAAACCTTGACGAGTGAGTGGGTAACAGAAAATACACCCCTGGGGATCACTTCATTGGCGCTTCTTGACAGAGGCTCAGTTAATTAATCAATGGGTCGGTGAAAGCTGACACACTTTGGCTAGGCTTATAAATGCCCTTGGGCAGATAGCCTAGTACCTACCTATGAACCTATAAGCTGTTCCTCATGACAAAGGCTTGCAAATGAGCAGTTTCTCGTCAACAGTTCACACACAAATATTCACGAGTGAATCAAGCCTCCTCTACTTTATACATAAATCACTTACAATATTTTTTTTTTTTTTTTTATTTAAAGAAATAACATTTAATTTTTCAGTAAGCACCATTAGTTTGTGTCTTTCGGCTTTTCCCGGTTAGGGGTCGCCACAGCAGAACTCCAGTCTGCTAATGATTGGCAGTAAGATTTTTACTTACTGGCTTGCCGGGTCTAAGGCACAACCTTCAACGAACGAACGCCCATTCATGCATGTCGCTACACAGAAGACGCTCTATCTGAGAATTGAATGGGCAACTTCTAACTGTGAGGCGACAACGCTACCGCAGCACCACCACCGCAGTAGTAAGCACCATTAGTATGAGATGTTTAACATAAAGCAGACCACCATTTTTGTAAAGGAGACGTAGCATATAGACTTGCATTAAAAGCATGACAGTTACGTTTAACTTGTAAAAGTGTGAACATTACTCTGATTAACATTTCAGTAATAACTTTTTATATATGTAAGAAATTATATATTTGTACTTTGTTTATAGCATAGTATAGCTTTCCTGGGTGCTGTTGCATGTCAAGTATACTATCAGCAAGCGTTCAGAACTATGTAATTTAAACTGACCGTGGCTTAGAATGCAATTCACTGTCTTTTGATTATCTAACTTGTATTCTTTGGCATAATAGCATACAATTCAAAATATTATGATTGTTTACTTTTAGAGAGGAAGAAGTAACCTGGACAGTTCTTAAAATTTTCAGAACTCCCGCAGCATCACAAAAGTGCTAATGACTCTTAGGTTGTTTCAAGCTGGTTTTCATGATGAGGCCTTGAAAATAGTCAGTTACAATTCACAAAAAATGCTCACAAATGAAAGCAAGCCACCTCCATACCACACATCAATCCCTCCAAACCACCAACCCCCCCCCCCCCCAAACATCCTCAAAGTATCCAAACCACCAAAATCCATTGCACTCTAGCAACATTTAATGATTCGGCAAGCACTGTTTGTATGAGATGCTTAAAGTAAAGCAAGCTGTCATGTTTTAAAGGCAACATAGCGTATAAACTTGCATTAAAAGAATGACTGATGTTCATCGTGTTTCACTGTTGCAGTCATTACATTTGGGTTATCTGCTTGCAGGTAGCCCTCAGACGGCCTGTTTATTGAAGTCTTGGGTCCTGTGTCAGTTGCTGTCTCCTCTTCCATGACGTCAGGTAGTCAGGGGTATAAAGCATGCAGCTGATGCCCCAGCATCAGTCTTTCTTGCTGTCTGGTGCCCGAAGCAGAAGCAGTTTGCAAGTGCCGGTCGTCCGACTCCTGAAATTTTCATTTTCGAGTTTCAGATCCGAAGTCTTTAACTAAGTTAAGTACCCCATTGGGGATCCTTTTCTTGCTCTAAACTGATGTCAGTAAAAGTTAACAATTTTATTTTAAAATTTTTTTTTTTTAAAAGAAAGCAAATTTTTTTAATTTTAAAAAAAAAGGGACAGATTTTCCTTTTGGGCCTTTTAAGGCCCAAAAGGAACCCAAAACTTAAACTCCTGGGCTGGTCCTTTTTTGGGCCTTAATTTCCAAAAACCCCCCGAACAAATTCCCCACCCCCTTTGGTTTCATTTTGGCCACCCCTAAAAAAAATATTTTTTTGGGTATTTTTTTCAAAAAAAATTTTCCAATTTTTAAAAAATTTAAAAAAAAGGGTTTCCTACCTTTCCCCCAGACCTTTTTTTGGTATTAAAAAGGAAAAAAATTTAAAAAAAATTCCCCGGGGGCGGTTTTTCTTTTTCCTAAAAACCTTGGGTTCTTATCCCTAAACCCCTTTTTTTTTGGTTTTTTTTTAAAAAAATCCCAAAAGCCCCCCAAAAAAATGCTAATTTCTTCATTCGGGGCTGCTTAAAAAGGGGGGCCAAAAAAGGCAAAAAAAATGCCGGGGACTTGGCCAAAAACGGGAAATTTAAAAAAAGGAAAAAACCCCCCCAAAGAAAAAAACCCCAAAAAAAAAATTTCCCAAAAATTTAAAAATTTTCCCTTGCCAAAAAAAAAAAAAGATAAAAAACCACTTCAAAAAAAAAGGAAAAAAAAAAAAGGCCCAAAACCCTTTTTGCAACCCATCAAGTTTTTCCCCTTTTTTGAAAAAAAAAAACTGTTTTGGCTTAAAAATTTTCTTAACTGCAATTTAATTTAAAAAAAACAAAAAAATTTTTTTTTTTGTTTTAGGAAAAGTAAAAAAAAAATTTAAAAAATATTAAAATATATATGGTTTTTGAAAGCCAGAACCGACAAAATTAACTTTTTGGGGGCTTTGGGGGATGATCCTGGGGACCCATTTAATTAACTGCCAAATTTTTTTCCCCCCAAAACCCTTAATAACCCCCCGGGGTTTTTCACATTCTGAAGGCAAAAAAATAAACCGGCACTGGTAAGGATATAACTTGTTCATGCCTTTTTTTATACAATATAGATGATATAAATTCATTACTAACCTTGTTTTAAACTAAAAAATTTGGCAAGGACACACTTTCCCTAAAAACCTTTGGGTTTGGAGTTTCCACAAAAAAACCATTCAATTTTTTCTAAACTAAAATCCCCACTTGTAAATGGAAGGCACTGAAATGCCGCATTGCGGGTTGCCCGAGGGTATTGAAATTGTCACATTTTAGACTTGTGCCCATCACTTTTAAAACACCCTTTTTTGAAAAAGGTCCCCCCCCACTTTAATTTTCAACGGAAGGATTTAAATTCTACTAAATTTCCCTCACCCCTAATGATCCAAATTGTTTAGAATTTTGTCCATCTCCTATTAACACTTTTCCTTAGAACACAAAACCTTAAATAATATATATTTATTACCCCTTTCAAAATTAAAATTTTCCTTAAATAACATTCTACCCTTGTTAAAATTTAAAAAACCATCTAAAAATATATTTCCCTTTTGGGATATCCGGGACCCCTTATAATTCCCCTTAAGGAATTTTTTCTCAATTGCTTGAAAATAAAACTTGCAAAATATTTTTTAAACTTACTGAAGAGAGTGTATATAAAATTTAAATATAAAATTATATAAAAATGAAAGGGTTCTAATATTAATTCCTTTACTGGTTTTATGGGTGAATTGTAATAATTTTCCATTATTTCTAAATTCTTAATTTTCCTTCCCCTTCCAAAGGATGAATAAGCTCCGGGTATCTAAATAAAAATTTATTCCTTCCATGATCTAAAAAATTCCTTCCCAACCATAGACTAGATTTCTTTTCAAAAGCTGCCCCAAGTAACCCCTTTTGTTTATTCTCATTTAAAATATAAAAGGCTAGCAAATATTGTGCCTGTTAGTAAGTCAATCTTATCCCACTTAAAACTGTTTTTTCAAGGTTTTAATAAACCTGGTCCCCCACCCAATTTGGGTATCAAAAAACAATCCTTTACATGTTAAAATGAAATTTAGGATCCCATAATCATTTTAAATTCCTAAAATCCCAGGATTTTTATAATTTTTATGACTTTAAATATGCTTTAACCATTGGAATCTTTAAAAGGAAAGATTACAACTTCCTGAGATAATATTTAAAGGGGGCCCCCTTTTTTTGTGTATTTTGGGGAATTCCAATACCCATTGGGGATACTTCTTTTAAAAATTGTACAAAAAAGTGATTGAGCCCAATAAAATTTCTTTGGGATGGGTAATTCCTGTGGTTTTTTATTTGATTGATAGAAGTTCCCTCAATTGTTTAATTTTTTAAGTTAAAATTTTTTTTCAGTATAATTTATATAACAAAACACAAACCCTTTCCAGTATATCCAATTTTAAAACATAGTTTTAAAATTTTTCACGCTGCCCATAGTCACCTGTTTGTTTTTATATTAACATAATTTTTTTACAACCATTTAAAAGGTTAAAAAAGTATTTGGGGGGGAAAAGACTTTTCTTTAAACTATTCAATTTGGGTACTTTCGGGGGATTTTGAAAAATATGCCCAAATTAATTTTCCAAAAAAAGCTTAATGTGGTATCCCCCAAATCAAATTTTTTTTCTAGGAAGATTCAACCCTTTAAAAAAAGAAAATAAAAAAATTTTTGGGGGTTTTGTAATTATAGATTTTAAAGTCCCCCAAAATATTCCATTAGTCCCTAATAAGAATTTCACCTTCCTGTCAATATGTATGGTTTTGATTTTTTGTCCCCAATTTTTTTGCCATTTTAATTCCCCTTCCATATTTTTTGTACTAAAAAATTCCCCCCCACATTTTTCTCTTAAAAATTTCTTGAAAATTTTCCCCCTATAAATTCATTTTCATAAATTCTTTTATTATTTGTAGGTGTATCTTTTCATATTGTCTGTATTAAAAATTTTGTAATTTCCGAAATTTTTTAAATTATTTATCAAAAGGAATTTTTCATTAATTTCCCCCATTGGGAAAATAAATAATTTTTTTCAAATTAAGTTCATCTACATTTTCGTATCTCTTTGTTATCATTAAAAATTAATTTCCATAATTCTTCCCAAAAATAAAACATTTGTTAATTCATTATATTGTTTCATTTAATTCCCCCCCCAAATGGGCTGTTTAAAAACTTAAAATGGGTAAAATCCCGCCAACATTTTAAATTTAAAAATTATCCATTGAAAGCTTTTATTAATTTTTTTAAAAAAAATTTTTAATGTTTGCTTTTAGTTATTCCCTTATTTTTGTTCACAGAAAAAATATGAAATTTAAAAATTTCCCAAATTTTATGTAAATTATTATTCAAATCGGGGTTCACCCTGCCCTTTTTTTAAAATTCTTCATTTACCAATTGGCCCACTTTAAGGGTGCAGGGGTTGTCCCTTGTTTTTTTGTAAGCCCCCTTTAAATCACCAATTAAAAATTTAAAATTTTGTGATTATTTACCTATGGTTCCTTGTGAAGGTCCCATTAAAATTGTTCCTTTGTTTTGTCCATTTAATCCTTGAATAACTTTGTATAAGTGGTGAGTCATTTCCCCCATTGAAGTTTTTTAACGGGTTTTGGTTAGGAGGTACAGGCCACATTCTTCCGGGATTATTAAAGACGGACAACACCATATTTTACAAAAGCAGAAAACCATATTTTGCAGACTGGGGGTTTTTGTGGAACACAGCCTTGACCCAGGGGAAAATAACCTGCCAGGCAATAAAACATAGACTACCAAGCAGAAGTCTCTGAACCCAAAAGGGAAACTATCCAAAGATTTTCAGCATTTTGAGAAAAAAAGGGGGAGCAAGAGATTTTTGTTCAGAATAAATTGAAATATTTTGCACAAGGATACAGCCTTGGGGTGGATGTGTCCTTATGGAAAAACCTGAGAGTTTTTTTAAAGTGTTACTAAAGATCAAACAGGAAAAAAGGGGTTTATTGAAAAGATAACAGGGATGTCCTTCAAGAATGCAATGTGTCCTACATGTTGTTGTCAAGGGGGGGGGATTCCAAATCTGGGTGGGCTGTTGTACCCAGAGCTGGAGATAAAGGCATGACCATTTTTTATCTTTTTTGGGGTTTAAGCAGAACATTCCCAAGGGGGTGGTCAGTTGTGTTTTTTTAAAATCATCAAAGTTTTAAAATTTTTTTTTGCCTACCTTCAGAAAAAATTGAAAATTAATTGTTTGTTTTGTGGTAAACAAATTAAAGGATTCCATTCTTATCCCCTTTTAGAAAGTTTGTGCTTCAAAAGGAAAAGGGCAGAAAAAAGACGGCAATTTATGGGGACAGCTTCAAACCCTGAACCTTGCAGCCTGGCAAATTTTATATCTCCATTACCACCCCTCAGTAAGCAAGTGATGGATTTTTAGGCAAGGAGGCCTAGACTAGAAAATTTGTAAAAATGGAAAAGATTCTGTTCCTGGAACCAAAAGGGATACACAGTGTTTTTCCCCTTTTTCAATACTTAACTAAATTTTAAAGGGGCCCTTTTCCCTTTTCCACAAAATTCATGTTCTGCCATTTCAGCTCATTATAAAAAGAGCCATCTTCTCTCAACTGCTGAAGCAGTTCCTCAGGGGGCCAAAAAATTTAAGACCACCCAGGAGAGCCCACCCAGCCTGGACCTTAACTTTGTTTTGGGAAATCATTATCCTTTGAGCCAGTTTGCAGAGTTAAATTTCCCTTTTCTGAAAACCCCTTCCCCCATCACTTCAGCAAAAAGGGGTGTTTGAATTACGGGCCCCTTTGGCAGTGGAGCCTTTCATATTTTTATAATGCCCCTCGGGACCAACCCTTTCCTTTTATGCCCAAGGTGGTATCCAGTGTGGCTTTAATCAGTCCATATTTGCCCCTTTTTCTAATCCACAGAAAAAAAATTTATTTAGGGCACAGACAACTTAGATTTTACGGACAGGACTCCCCCAAAAATGAACATGCTGGTTGCTGGGGGCAGGGGAAGGGCCCATTTCAAAGAAAACCATTTCTAATGGATAGGCCATTGCATT